>NC_047018.1:600000-861312 GCF_902652985.1 Pecten maximus
ACAGCAAAAGGAAATCTTAGCATTTTTTCTCTTTTGTTGGGAAATCTGAAGATATGATCAAAAGAGTGTTTTTATACAAGTTAAGCCTACAAAATTTTTAAAATAATTATAATTAATCTATTCTACAACTAATTTTCAGTTTATACTTTGCGTTCATTTTTTGTAACTAATAAGGAAGGAGTAATAAAAAATAGCCTGCCAGTGCTCTGCCTTGCAGCAAGCGCTCTCTCTCCCTCTCTGCAAGCGGACATTCTACTTCTAGGCTGAAGTGATCTTCCCACTAGTCTGTGCTACAAAGGTGACCTATACTCTCCACTTTAACATTAATTTGAAATTGAATAATGCACAAATTATTCAGAAGAATGATCTTTTTCTTTGCTGATATTCCATGTTTGTTTTTCGATGTATAACTTTTGAACTGTAGGATCAAAGTCTGAATCAAAGTCCAGAAATGCCCTCTAATCCGATCAACATTACCAGATTGTGTGTCGTTGTTATACAGCCATTTGTGCCATTCAGTAGACTTGTCGATGTGTATGCTTCTATTTATATAGTGTGATACAAATCATTGCTATCATAGTGTAGACTTAACAGTGAAAGTGATGCTTTATTGTATGATTACTTTATTTGTATTTTTTCAATTTGCTTATTCCCACAGGTAGGTAAATTTATATTAATGTGAATGCCATTCATACCTGTTAAAGTTTTAGTATTTGTAGGTTAACTATATCGTTTTAGTATTTGTAGGTTAATTATATCTTCAATATTCTGTATTTTTTGTTCCGATGTAATAAAATTTGACAGATTTTGGAGTAAAAGAGTTTTTGGAAAAGAGTTTAATTCATCAATGTAACTTCAGTGTTACTGTACTGTCAACAAGGACTTGGCATGAGTTTTAAACTCTAAGCTTTGTTTTTAGCCAACCATTATCAGATGGTGGGCTGTTCAGATCACCCTCCTTACCGTTATCAGATGGTGGGCTGTTCAAATCACCCTCCTTACCATTTTCAGATGGTGGGCTGTTCAGATCACCCTCCTTACCGTTATCAGATGGTGGGCTGTTCAAATCACCCTTCATCTGACCGTTATCAGATGGTGGGCTGTTCAAATCACCCTCCTTACCGTTATCAGATGTTGGGCTGTTCAAATCACCCTTCATCTCACCGTTATCAGATGGTGGGCTGTTCAAATCACCCTCCTTACCGTTATCAGATGTTGGGCTGTTCAAATCACCCTTCATCTCACCGTTATCAGATGGTGGGCTGTTCAAATCACCCTTCATCTGACCGTTATCAGATGGTGGGCTGTTCAGATCACCCTCCTTACCATTATCAGAAGGAGGGCTGTTCAAATCACCCTTCATCTGACCGTTATCAGATGGTGGGCTGTTCAAATCACCCTCCTTACCGTTATCAGATGGTGGGCTGTTCAAATCACCCTCCTTACCGTTTTCAGATGGTGGGCTGTTCAAATCACCCTCCTTACCGTTATCAGATGGTGGGCTGTTCAAATCACCCTTCATCTGACCGTTATCAGATGGTGGGCTGTTCAGATCACCCTCCTTACCGTTATCAGATGGTGGGCTGTTCAAATCACCCTTCATCTGACCGTTATCAGATGGTGGGCTGTTCAAATCACCCTCCATACAGTTATCAGATGGTGGGCTGTTCAAATCACCGTTCATCTCACCGTTATCAGATGGTGGGCTGTTCAAATCACCCCCCATCTGACTGTTATCAGATGGTTGGCTGTTCAAATCACCCTTCATCAGACCGTTATCAGATGGCGGGCTGTTCAAATCACCCTTCAGCTGACCGTTATCAAATTGTGGGCTGTTCAAATCACCCTTCATCTAACCGTTATAAGATGGTTGGCTGATCAAATCACCCTTCATCTAACCGTTATCAGATGGCGGCCTGTTCAAATCACCCTTCAGCTGACCGTTATCAGATGGTCGGCTGTTCAAATCACCCTTCATCTGACCGTTATCAGATGTTGGGCTGTTCAAATCACCCTTTATCTGACCGTTATCAGATGGCGGGCTGTTCAAATCACCCTCCATCTGACCGTTATCAGATGTAGGGTTGTTCAAACCACTCTTCATCTGACCGTTATTAGATGTTGGGCTGTTCAAACCACTCTTCATCTGACCGTTATCAGATGTTGGGCTGTTCAAACCACTCTTCATCTGACCGTTATCAGATGTTGGGCTGTTAAAATCACCCTCCATCTGACCGTTATCAGATGTTGGGCTGTTCAAATCACTCTTCATCTGACCGTTATCAGATGTTGGGCTGTTCAGATCACCCTCCTTACCGTTATCAGATGGTGGGCTGTTCAAATCACCCTCCTTACCATTTTCAGATGGTGGGCTGTTCAGATCACCCTCCTTACCGTTATCAGATGGTGGGCTGTTCAAATCACCCTTCATCTGACCGTTATCAGATGGTGGGCTGTTCAAATCACCCTCCTTACCGTTATCAGATGTTGGGCTGTTCAAATCACCCTTCATCTCACCGTTATCAGATGGTGGGCTGTTCAAATCACCCTTCATCTGACCGTTATCAGATGGTGGGCTGTTCAAATCACCCTCCTTACCGTTATCAGATGGTGGGCTGTTCAAATCACCCTCCTTACCGTTATCAGATGGTGGGCTGTTCAAATCACCCTCCTTACCGTTATCAGATGGTGGGCTGTTCAGATCACCCTCCTTACCATTATCAGATGGTGGGCTGTTCAAATCACCCTTCATCTGACCGTTATCAGATGGTGGGCTGTTCAAATCACCCTCCTTACCGTTATCAGATGGTGGGCTGTTCAAATCACCCTCCTTACCTTTTTCAGATGGTGGGCTGTTCAAATCACCCTCCTTACCGTTATCAGATGGTGGGCTGTTCAAATCACCCTTCATCTGACCGTTATCAGATGGTGGGCTGTTCAGATCACCCTCCTTACCGTTATCAGATGGTGGGCTGTTCAAATCACCCTTCATCTGACCGTTATCAGATGATGGGCTGTTCAAATCACCCTCCATACAGTTATCAGATGGTGGGCTGTTCAAATCACCGTTCATCTCACCGTTATCAGATGGTGGGCTGTTCAAATCACCCCCCATCTGACTGTTATCAGATGGTTGGCTGTTCAAATCACCCTTCATCAGACCGTTATCAGATGGCGGGCTGTTCAAATCACCCTTCAGCTGACCGTTATCAAATTGTGGGCTGTTCAAATCACCCTTCATCTAACCGTTATAAGATGGTTGGCTGATCAAATCACCCTTCATCTAATCGTTATCAGATGGCGGCCTGTTCAAATCACCCTTCAGCTGACCGTTATCAGATGGTCGGCTGTTCAAATCACCCTTCATCTGACCGTTATCAGATGTTGGGCTGTTCAAATCACCCTTTATCTGACCGTTATCAGATGGCGGGCTGTTCAAATCACCCTCCATCTGACCGTTATCAGATGTAGGGATGTTCAAACCACTCTTCATCTGACCGTTATTAGATGTTGGGCTGTTCAAACCACTCTTCATCTTACCGTTATCAGATGTTGGGCTGTTCAAACCACTCTTCATCTGACCGTTATCAGATGTTGGGCTGTTAAAATCACCCTCCATCTGACCGTTATCAGATGTTGGGCTGTTCAAATCACCCTCCATCTGACCGTTATCAGATGGTGAGCTGCTTTTTTTCACAGATATACATAACAATTATGTATGTACATGTAACAAGGGCAAACTGTTGTTTCACCAGAGGAAACTATCTAAAGCTTCAGATTTAGATTCAGGAATGCCATATACCGAGCCTAACCGGAAGAACTGGTTTCAATAATCCCCAACTTACGTTTCAGAAAACATTTCAAGTCATGAAAACATTACATAATGTAATGATACTGTCTCGTATCCAATGGTGCTTTACGATCAAAAACTGTTAATGAAATTGGGGCCACACGAAAATGTCCTGTCACGGTTACGACATGTATGGTACAGTTACGACCCTAAATGAAACGATTGTGTAGGACCAGGAAATTCCCATTGTAGCGGAATGCGGAAGTGACAGTCTACACTTCAGAGGTTTGCTAGAAATTCTGAGAAAAATAAACCGTCCATCGATTTTCTGAAACAAGGATAGTGTTACAAAGTAATCTAGTTCACATAACTAGATTACCTTGTAACACTCTCAAAATATATATGTGACTTTGTTTATGTATAAAACATCAACAATAATCCGATATATTTTATAATTACCGACAGTTCCCGACATATATTTTATAATTACCGACAGTTCCCGACATATATTTTATAATTACCGACAGTTCCCGACATATATTTTATAATTACCGACAGTTCCCGACATATATTTTAAGGTCACCTGAGACGAAGTCTCAAGTGACCTATTCTAATCGCCTTTTGTCCGTCGTCGTCCGTCGTCCGTCGTGCGTCGTGCGTCCGTAAACTTTTTACATTTTCGACTTCTTCTCCAAAAGCACTTAACAAAATTCAATGAAATTTGGCAGAAAGTTTCTATGGCTGAAGGTCAACCAAAATTGTGAATTATATGGTCCCCACCCCCCCAGGGGCCTGAGGGGTGGGGCCAAAAAGGGTCAAATTGACTAAAACTTCAAAAATCTTCTTCTCTACTCTCAGATATGGTGGAGTCAAACACTCTTTATAGATGAAAGGGTCTTGTGGTGCTTTACCAAAATTGTGAATTGCATGACCCTGGGGTCTCACGTTTGCCCCTGGGGAGGGGGTAAACTTTACTATAGTTTATATAGGGAAATCACATTTTTGACTATTATTTGTTGGATTTGTATTGGAATTCATTCTAACTTGGTTCAAATTATCAGCATGGGATTACAGTTTGATGTTATGTACATGTTGGCCCTGGTTGACCCCCAGGGGCTGGTGGGCAGGGCCAAAAAGGGTCAAATTGACTGAAATTTCCAAAATCTTCTTATCAACTATATGTTAGAATCAAATACTCTTCATAGACTGACCCCATTAGGACTGATGGGTGGGGCCAAAAAGGGTCAATTTAGTTGGCCGAAATATTTCAAATCTCAGGTGACCGTTAAGGCCCTTTGGGCCTCTTGTATAATTACCGACAGTTCCCGACATATATTTTATAATTACCGACAGTTCCCGACATATATTTTATAATTACCGACAGTTCCCGACATATATTTTATAATTACCGACAGTTCCCGACATATATTTTATAATTACCGACAGTTCCCGGCCTACATTTTATAATTACCGACAGTTCCCGACCTATATTTTATAATTACCGACAGTTCCCGACCTATATTTTATAATTACCGACAGTTCCCGACATATATTTTATAATTACCGACAGTTCCCGACATATATTTTATAATTACCGACAGTTCCCGACACAATATATTTTATAATTACCGACAGTTCCCGACATATATTTTATAATTACCGACAGTTCCCGACATATATTTTATAATTACCGACAGTTCTCGACCTATATTTAATAATTACCGACAGTTCCCGATATATATATAATAATTACCGACAGTTCGAGACATATATTTTATAATTACCGACAGTTCCCGACATATATATAATAATTACCGATAGTTCCCGACATATATTTTATAATTACCGACAGTTCCCGACATATATTTTATAATTACCGACAGTTCCCGACATATATTTTATAATTACCGACAGTTCCCGACATATATTTTATAATTACCGACAGTTCCCGACATATATTTTATAATTACCGGCAGTTCCCGACATATATTTTATAATTACCGACAGTTCCCGACATATATTTTATAATTACCGACAGTTCTCGACATATATTTTATAATTACCGACAGTTCCCGACACAATATATTTTATAATTACCGACAGTTCCCGACATATATTTTATAATTACAGACAGTTCTCGACATATATTTTATAATTACCGACAGTTCCAGACATATATTTTATAATTACCGACAGTTCCCGACATATATTTTATAAGTACCGGCAGTTCCCGACATATATTTTATAATTACCGACATTTCCCGACATATATTTTATAATTACCGACAGTTCCCGACATATATTTTATAATTACCGATAGTTCCCGACATATATTTTATAATTACCGACAGTTCCCGACATATATAGATATCCCACCAACTAGTGACACGCCGATAGAGTCTAGATAACAATAGTAGGAATGGTTAATATGTCGGTTAGATATCCCAACAACTAGTGACGCGTCGATATAGTCCAGATAACAATAGTAGGAATGGTTAATATGTCGGTTAGATATCCCACCAACTAGTGACGGGCCGATATAGTCCAGATAACAATAGTAGGAATGGTTAATATGTCGGTTAGATATCCAACCAACTAGTGACGGGCCGATAGAGTCTAGATAACAATAGTAGGAATGGTTAATATGTCGGTTAGATATCCCACCAACTAGTTACGCGCCGATAGAGTCTAGATAACAATAGTAGGAGTGGTTAATATGTCGATTAGATATCTCACCAACTAGTGACGCGCCGATATAGTCCAGATAACAATAGTAGGAATGGTTAATATGTCGGTAAGATATCCCACCAACTAGTGACGCGCCGATAGAGTCTAGATAGCAATAGTAGGAATGGTTAATATGTCGGTTAGATATCCCACCAACTAGTGACGCGCCGATAGAGTCTAGATAACAATAGTAGGAATGGTTAATATGTCGGTTAGATATCCCACCAAGTAGTGACGCTCCAATAGAGTCCAGATAACAATAGTAGGAATGGTTAATATGTCGGTTAGATATCCCACCAACTAGTGACGCGCCGATAGAGTCTAGATAACAATAGTAGGAATGGTTAATATGTCGGTTAGATATCCCACCAAGTAATGACGCGCCGATAGAGTCCAGATAACAATAGTAGCAATGGTTAATATGTCGGTTAGATATCCCAACAAGTAATGACGCGCCGATAGAGTCTAGATTCCAATAGTAGGAATGGTTAATATGTCGGTTAGATATCCCACCAAGTAATGACGCGCCGATAGAGTCCAGATAACAATAGTAGGAATGGTTAATATGTCGGTTAGATATCCCACCAACTAGTGACAGGCCGATAGAGTCCAGATAACAATAGTAGGAATGGTTAATATGTCGGTTAGATATCCCACCAACTAGTGACGCGCCGATAGTCTAGATAACAATAGTAGGAATGGTTAATATGTCGGTTAGATATCCCACCAACTAGTGACGCGCCGATAGTCTAGATAACAATAGTAGGAATGGTTAATATGTCGGTTAGATATCCCACCAACTAGTGACGCGCCGATAGAGTCCAGATAACAATAGTAGGAATGGTTAATATGTCGGTTAGATATCCCACCAACTAGTGACAGGCCGATAGAGTCCAGATAACAATAGTAGGAATGGTTAATATGTCGGTTAGATATCCCACCAACTAGTGACGCGCCGATAGAGTCTAGATAACAATAGTAGGAATGGTTAATATGTCGGTTAGATATCCCACCAACTAGTGACGCGCCGATAGTCTAGATAACAATAGTAGGAATGGTTAATATGTCGGTTAGATATCCCACCAAGTAATGACGCGCCGATAGAGTCCAGATAACAATAGTAGCAATGGTTAATATGTCGGTTAGATATCCCACCAAGTAGTGACGCGCCGATAGAGTCTAGATAACAATAGTAGGGATGGTTAATATGTCGGTTAGATATCCCACCAACTAGTGACGGACCGATAGAGTCTAGATAACAATAGTAGGAATGGTTAATATGTCGGTTAGATATCCCACCAACTAGTGACGCGTCGATATAGTCCAGATAACAATAGTAGGAATGGTTAATATGTCGGTTAGATATCCCACCAACTAGTGACGCGCCGATAGAGTCTAGATAACAATAATAGGAATGGTTAATATGTCGGTTAGATATCCCACCAACTAGTGACGCGTCGATATAGTCCAGATTCCAATAGTAGGAATGGTTAATATGTCGGTTAGATATCCCACCAACTAGTGACGCGCCGATAGTCTAAATAACAATAGTAGGAATTGTTAATATGTCAGTTAGATATCCCACCAACTTGTGACGCGCCGATAGAGTCTAGATAACAATAGTAGGAATGGTTAATATGTCAGTTAGATATCCCACCAACTAGTGACGCGCCGATAGTCTAAATAACAATAGTAGGAATTGTTAATATGTCAGTTAGATATCCCACCAACTAGTGACGCGCCGATAGAGTCTAGATAACAATAGTAGCAATGGTTAATATGTCGGTTAGATATCCCACCAACTAGTGACGGACCGATAGAGTCTAGATAACAATAGTAGGAATGGTTAATATGTCGGTTAGATATCCCACCAACTAGTGACGCGCCGATAGAGTCTAGATAACAATAGTAGGAATGGTTAATATGTCGGTTAGATATCCCACCAACTAGTGACGCGTCGATATAGTCCAGATTCCAATAGTAGGAATGGTTAATATGTCGGTTAGATATCCCACCAACTAGTGACGCGCCGATAGTCTAAATAACAATAGTAGGAATTGTTAATATGTCAGTTAGATATCCCACCAACTTGTGACGCGCCGATAGAGTCTAGATAACAATAGTAGGAATGGTTAATATGTCGGTTAGATATCCCACCAACTAGTGACGCGCCGATAGTCTAAATAACAATAGTAGGAATTGTTAATATGTCAGTTAGATATCCCACCAACTAGTGACGCGCCGATAGAGTCTAGATAACAATAGTAGCAATGGTTAATATGTCGGTTAGATATCCCACCAACTAGTGACGCGTCGATATAGTCCAGATAACAATAGTAGGAATGGTTAATATGTCAGTTAGATATCCCAACAACTAGTGACGGACCGATAGAGTCTAGATAGCAATAGAAGGAATGGTTAATATGTCGGTTAGATAGCCCACCAACTAGTGACGCGCCGATAGAGTCCAGATAACACTATTAGGAATAGTTAATAACATAAATTATATGAAGCGTTCTTTGCAGTTTTTCTCTGAAATATTAATTCATCCTTGTTTGAAATATTCACGGTTGTTCGTTTTAAGTTTAACTATATTTGGAACAATATTAAAGATGATGTTCAACAGTTTCATTTGGAAGGCTAAAACTTACCTGGTCATTTAAGGCACTGAATTCCAAGTGTTATCTGGCAAGACTTTATATGTAGTTCCAGTGTAGAAAGAGAGGGTTCGTTTTTAATAGCAGTTGGAAGGTGACACGGAAAATGAATGGTTGAAGGTTGGGGCGACCGTTTGTAAGTATTTGTTCTACACCGAGTTCTGAGGAAGTTATAAGCTTTTGGAGTTAGGATATAGGAGGTTATAAGCTTTTGGAGTTTGGATATAGGAGGTTATAAGCTTTTGGAGTTAGGATATAGGAAGTGATAAGCTTTTGGAGTTAGGATATAGGAAGTTATAAGCTTTTGGAGTTAGGATATAGGAAGTGATAAGCTTTTGGAGTTAGGATATAGGAGGTTATAAGCTTTTGGAGTTAGGATATAGGAATTATAAGCTTTTGGAGTTAGGATATAGGAGGTTATAAGCTTTTGGAGTTAGGATATAGGAGGTTATAAGCTTTTGGAGTTAGGATATAGGAAGTTATAAGCTTTTGGAGTTAGGATATAGGAGGTTATAAGCTTTTGGAGTTAGGATATAGGAGGTTATAAGCTTTTGGAGTTTGGATAGGAGGTTATAAGCTTTTGGAGTTTGGATATAGGAGGTTATAAGCTTTTGGAGTTAAAATATAGGAGGTTATAAGCTTTTGGAGTTTGGATATAGGAGGTTATAAGCTTTTGGAGTTAGGAAATAGGAAGTGATAAGCTTTTGGAGTTAGGATATAGGAAGTTATAAGCTTTTGGAGTTAGGATATAGGAGGTTATAAGCTTTTGGAGTTTGGATATAGGAGGTTATACGCTTTTGGAGTTAGGATATAGGAGGTTATACGCTTTTGGAATTTGGATACTTTGTAAATAAGGTGGTGCTTTGTTATGAACCATTCCAGAAATTTGATAATTTTATGTTATTTTCTACTTTTAAGTTAATCCGAAGATTTATGATTATTGTCGGCCTTTTAAAACTCCATGTCAGATTTCCAAAAGGCCGATAAGATGAGAAACCTTCGGATTAGTTCCGAGTAGCTCCCATCCTGTCTCGTTATAAGAAAGCTAGTATTCATCTATTCTCTAAGAGATAAAGGGATTGTAAAGATGTCAGGACCTTGTAATAGGTATTGAAATACTGCCTCACGTCCGTGGTGACATGTAGGAAGAGGTATATCAAAGATCATTTCACCTGTTTAGCTTTTTGTACGAGCACGAGACCTTGTATGAATTATGTGCCAGCCGCTGGTTTAGTAGATCTAGAGGCAGCAACGGCGACGGCGGCATTTACAGCAGGAGCAGTCGTGGGTCGGTGTGACAGGAACACTTGTAGTTATCGAACTATAACCATGTTAATCAAAGACGAATACTCCACCATTTCGTTCAAGTTATTTGGGGGCAAAGTTAAAGAAAAAAAATGCGATTTTCACGTTTGGCCCCGGGATGTGTGTTAAGCTATACGAGCTGAAATCCGATAACAAGTGTCTCCCAACATTTTTTTGCGGAATCGTATGGAGTATTGAGAAAACTACCAATAAATGAAGCGAGTCTGTTTGGAACGTGAACTTTTCCAATTGCTAACAAATCGAGTATCACAAAACACTATAAATGTATTAATACTTTTACTTTTATGACTTAAAAATTGAAATAACCTGACCAAGACCATAAATTGTAAAATTCAAAGGACACACAGGTGAACGGGAAGTCCACGTGTAATCTCTTCAAGTGGTTCCGGACTCAATGTAAACACTACTTCAGTTATATGTGGGAAGATGTGGTTCAATATATCTCCTGTCACTCAAGTCATTGAACCAGAGGGTGCAATGGATGTTTCGTCAGGTAAGGTTACATTAACGAAATGTTTCGTTCTGTTTTCGTCAGGTAAGTTTACATTAAGGACATGTTTCGTTATGTTTTCGTCAGGTAAGGTTACATTAAGGACAGGTTTCGTTTTGTTTTCGTCAGGTAAGGTTACATTAAGGACATGTTTCGTTCTGTTTTCGTCAGGTAAGGTTAAATTAAGGACATGTTTCGTTGTGTTTTCGTCGGGTAAGATTACATTAAGGACATGTTTCGTTCTGTTTTCGTCAGGTAAGGTTTCATTAAGGACATGTTTCGTTTTGTTTTCGTCAGGTAAGGTTACATTAAGGACATGTTTCCTTCTGTTTTCGTCAGGTAAGGAAGGTTACATAAAGGACATGTTTCGTTCTGTTTTCGTCAGGTAAGGAAGGTTAAATTAAGGACATGTTTCGTTCTGTTTTCGTCAGGTAAGGTTAAATTAAGGACACGTTTCGTTTTGTTTTCGTCAGGTAAGGAAGGTTACATTAAGGAAATGTTTCGTTTTGTTTTCGTCAGGTAAGGTTTCATTAAGGACATGTTTCGTTCTGTTTTCGTCAGGTAAGATTACATTAAGGACATGTTTCGTTCTGTTTTCGTCAGGTAAGGTTAAATTAAGGACATGTTTCGTTCTGTTTTCGTCAGGTAAGGTTAAATTAAGGACATGTTTCGTTTTGTTTTCGTCAGGTAAGGTTTCATTAAGGACATGTTTCGTTCTGTTTTCGTCAGGTAAGATTACATTAAGGACATGTTTCGTTCTGTTTTCGTCAGGTAAGATTAAATTAAGGACATGTTTCGTTCTGTTTTCGTCAGGTAAGATTAAATTAAGGACATGTTTCGTTCTGTTTTCGTCAGGTAAGCAAGGTTACATAAAGGACATTTTCGTTCTGTTTTCGTCAGGTAAGGAAGGTTACATCAAGGACATGTTTCCTTCTGTTTTCGTCAGGTAAGGAAGGTTACATAAAGGACATGTTTCCTTCTGTTTTCGTCAGGTAAGGAAGGTTACATAAAGGACCCTTTCGTTCTGTTTTCGTCAGGTAAAATTAAATTAAGGAAATGTTTCGTTTTGTTTTCGTCAGGTAAGGTTACATTAAGGACATGTTTCGTTCTGTTTTCGTCAGGTAAGGTTACATTAAGGACATGTTTCGTTGTGTTTTCGTCAGGTAAGGAAGGTTACATTAAGGACATGTTTTCACAAAATTTTATTTACAAGATAAGGTGACATAACAACATTTCCCCAGACACCAGATGTGGTTATGCTTAACATATTCTGTCAGCTTACCTTTATACGGAATGAATGTGTATAGATCTGCTGTAATACATTACGTAAGATATGTGTGCGGGTACATCAAGGGAAGACTGGAAGTATGTCGCATACCAAAAGTCGGTAACTGCAACCAGTATTTTTATCATCATAGGATTAAAACGGTCCGTGGGAATGTTTGTTCTATATGAAATAGGATTTCCAGGACTTAACTTAAATGTGGAAATATAGAGAGAGTGGAACTTTTTTTTGTGGCGGAGCTTGAACTATGTAAGACCGCTCATGTGATAAACGAAATAAAAAAACAAATTAATCAGTTCATCTGATAACATTGAACTTAATAGCACTTAACGCGTAACTTAATAGCACTTAACGCGTAAGAATAATTAGAAGGCAAAAAGTGAATTTAACGCTTTATGACGTGTTAATTGTTTACATACATGGTAGCATTTAACGGCGTAACACTAGTTCTAGCAGCATCCTTACACATCAGCATTCGGACGAACATGAGGACGGTAAACCAATCTGATGTTGATTAAATGAAACGTCGAACAATATATGGCGTACTGAGCATTTTAAATGGCTTGATTATTTACAACCTTCGCCAGTGAAAGGTAAACTTCACCAATCATTCGAGCCCAGGGGAGCTGTAGAAATCCAGAGATGTTATAGCAATAATCAACATTACAGCCTAGGGGAGCTGTAGAAACCCAGAGATGTTATAGCAATAATCAACATTACAGCCTAGGGGAGCTGTAAAAACCCAGAGATGTTATAGCAATAATCAACATTACAGCCTAGGGGAGCTGTAGAAACCCAGAGATGCTATAGCAATAATCAACATTACAGCCTAGGGGAGCTGTAGAAACCCAGAGATGTTATAGCAATAATCAACATTGGAGCCTAGGGGAGCTGTAGAAACCCAGAGATGTTATAGCAGTAATCAGCATTGGAGCCCAGGGGAGCTGTAGAAACCCAGAGATGTTATAGCAATAATCAACATTACAGCCTAGGGGAGCTGTAAAAACCCAGAGATGTTATAGCAATAATCAACATCACAGCCTAGGGGAGCTGTAGAAACCCAGAGATGTTATAGCAATAATCAACATTGGAGCCTAGGGGAGCTGTAGAAACCCAGCGATGTTATAGCAATAATCAACATTGGAGCCTAGGGGAGCTGTAGAAACCCAGAGATGTTATAGCAATAATCAACATTACAGCCTAGGGGAGCTGTAGAAACCCAGAGATGTTATAGCAATAATCAACATTACAGCCTAGGGGAGATGTAGAAACCCAGAGATGTTATAGCAATAATCAACATTGGAGCCTAGGGGAGCTGTAGAAACCCAGATATGTTATAGCAATAATCAACATTACAGCCTAGGGGAGCTGTAGAAACTCAGAGATGTTATAGCAATAATCAACATTGGAGCCTAGGGGAGCTGTAGAAACCCAGAGATGTTATAGCAATAATCAACATTGGAGCCTAGGGGAGCTGTAGAAACTCAGAGATGTTATAGCAATAATCAACATTACAGCCTAGGGGAGCTGTAGAAACCCAGAGATGTTATAGCAATAATCAACATTACAGCCTAGGGGAGCTGTAGAAACCCAGAGATGCTATAGCAATAATCAACATTGGAGCCTAGGGGAGCTGTAGAAACCCAGAGATGTTATAGCAATAATCAACATTACAGTCTAGGGGAGATGTAGAAACCCAGCGATGTTATAGCAATAATCAACATTGGAGCCTAGGGGAGCTGTAGAAACCCAGAGATGTTATAGCAATAATCAACATTACAGCCTAGGGGAGCTGTAGAAACCCAGAGATGCTATAGCAATAATCAACATTACAGCCTAGGGGAGCTGTAGAAACTCAGAGATGTTATAGCAATAATCAACATTGGAGCCTAGGGGAGCTGTAGAAACCCAGAGATGTTATAGCAATAATCAACATTGGAGCCTAGGGGAGCTGTAGAAACCCAGAGATGTTATAGCAATAATCAACATTACAGTCTAGGGGAGATGTAGACACCCAGCGATGTTATAGCAATAATCAACATTGGAGCCTAGGGGAGCTGTAGAAACCCAGAGATGTTATAGCAATAATCAACATTGGAGCCTAGGGGAGCTGTAGAAACTCAGAGATGTTATAGCAATAATCAACATTACAGCCTAGGGGAGCTGTAGAAACCCAGAGATGTTATAGCAATAATCAACATTGGAGCCTAGGGGAGCTGTAGAAACTCAGAGATGTTATAGCAATAATCAACATTGGAGCCTAGGGGGGGCTGTAGAAACCCAGAGATATTATAGCAATAATCAACATTACAGCCTAGGGGAGCTGTAGAAACCCAGAGATGTTATAGCAATAATCAACATTGGAGCCTAGGGGAGCTGTAGAAACTCAGAGATGTTATAGCAATAATCAACATTACAGCCTAGGGGAGCTGTAGAAACTCAGAGATGTTATAGCAATAATCAACATTGGAGCCTAGGAGAGCTGTAGAAACCCAGAGATGTTACAGCAATAATCAACATTACAGCCTAGGGGAGATGTAGAAACCCAGAGATGTTATAGCAATAATCAACATTGGAGCCTAGGGGAGCTGTAAAAACCCAGAGATGTTATAGCAATAATCAACATTACAGCCTAGGGGAGCTGTAGAAACCCAGAGATGTTATAGCAATAATCAACCATTGTTTCATTTTGGTATTTTTCCTTCGTGTGCTGTCACACGTTCAGTGTGTAAGGTTTGTGATCATGTAGTAGTTGAGTATCATTTAAGTCCAGGGTTGTGTTTCACGATCGAGAAAATACCGGTGGCAAGTGTGATCTTTTGAGTAATCTATGTAGATTCTATTGTGGATATGATAAGTACATCATCTTTGTCTAGAGAGAAGCTTATATTTGAACATGAAAATGATCATGACCTCTCTCTGTTATGTAATTGGGCTTTGAGTGAGGAAGGGACTGGCGATGTTTCGGTGTGTTCCATAGGTCAGGGGTATTGAGTGAGGAAGGGACTGGCAATGTTCCGGTGTGTTCCATAGGTCAGGGGTATTGAGTGAGGAAGGGACTGGCGTTGTTCCGGTGTGTTCCATAGGTCAGGGGTATTGAGTGAGGAAGGGACTCGCAATGTCCCTGTGTGTTCCATAGGTCAGGGGTATTGATGCGCATGTGGCGTCCTCCTGATGCGTCTCATGAAGAAGACTGGAAGGTTGGTTTTAGTGACGGGACAAGCGTTTCTTTTGCTTAGGGGTTATGGCGAAGCGACCTTGTAGAATGCTTTGTATGCTCTCACATAAAAAAAGTATACAAAATTTTCATCGGCATTTTCGAATATAGCTTTACGTTTGGGAGGATAGCTCGACAGAAATACTCCTCGCAATGTTTCTCGAGTTACAAAGACATCTTCGAACAAGAGGCCCATGGGGCCTGTATCGCTCACCTGGTTGGATTTGACCAAATGTCAAAATAATGTTCATGTTCAATTCCTTTTGTTTGTTAACCTCAAACAATGCTATTTATGGTTATAGCGTGGGGATCCCAACTGCTTCAAAGAAATAATGAAGTCCAGACTCTCTGAGTTTACAACATGCATTTATAACTTTATGACTAGTAGTGATTTAAAGGAATTACCTCTATTTCCTATATGGGGCCCCGCCCCTTTGGCCCCTTGGGGGTCAGAGTCACCATTTATGCAAAATCTGTTCCCCTTTCCTAAGGGATGTTTCTTACCAAATTGGGTTCAAATCCATTCATAACTTTATGACTAGTAGCGATTTGAAGGAATTACCTCTATTTCCCCATTAGGCCCCGCCCCTTTGGCCCCTTGGGGGTCAGAGTCACCATTTATGCAAAATCTATTCCCCATCCCCAAAGGATGTTTCTGACCAAATTGGGTTCAAATCCATTCATAACTTTATGACTAGTAGCGATTTAAAGGAATTGCCTCAATTTCCCCTATTGGGCCCCGCCCCTCAGGCCCCTGTGGGGTCAGAGTCACCATTTATGCAAAATCTGTTCCCCTTTCCCAAAGGATGTTTCTGACCAAATTGGGTTCAAATCCATTCATAACTTTATGACTAGTAGCGATTTGAAGGAATTACCTCTATTTCCCTATTAGGCCCCGCTCCTTTGGCCCCTTGGGGGTCAGAGGCACCATTTATGCAAAATCTGTTCCCCTTCCCCAAAGGATGTTTCTGACCAAATTGGGTTCAAATCCATTCATAACTTTATGACTAGTAGCGATTTAAAGGAATTGCCTCAATTTCCCCTATTGGGCCCCGCCCCTCAGGCCCCTGTGGGGTCAGAGTCACCATTTATGCAAAATCTGTTCCCCTTTCCTAAAGGATGTTTCTGACCAAATTGGGTTCAAATCCATTCATAACTTTATGACTAGTAGCGATTTAAAGGAATTACCTCTATTTCCCATATGGGGCCCCGCCCCTTTGGCCCCTTGGTGGTCAAAGTCACCATTTATGCAAAATCTGTTCCCATTCCCCAAAGAATGCTTCTGACTAAATTGGGTTCAAATCCATTCATAACTTTATGACAAGTAGCGATTTGAAGGAATTACCTCTATTTCCCCATTAGGCCCCGCCCCTTTGGCCCCTTGGGGGTCAGAGTCACCATTTATGCAAAATCTATTCCCCATCCCCAAAGGATGTTTCTGACCAAATTGGGTTCAAATCCATTCATAACTTTATGACTAGTAGCGATTTAAAGGAATTGCCTCAATTTCCCCTATTGGGCCCCGCCCCTCAGGCCCCTGTGGGGTCAGAATCACCATTTATGCAAAATCTGTTCCCCTTTCCTAAAGGATGTTTCTGACCAAATTGGGTTCAAATCCATTCATAACTTTATGACTAGTAGCGATTTGAAGGAATTACCTCTATTTCCCTATTAGACCCCGCCCCTTTGGCCCCTTGGGGGTCAGAGTCACCATTTATGCAAAATCTGTTCCCCTTCCCCAAAGGATGTTTCTGACCAAATTGGGTTCAAATCCATTCATAACTTTATGACTAGTAGCGATTTAAAGGAATTGCCTCAATTTCCCCTATTGGGCCCCGCCCCTCAGGCCCCTGTGGGGTCAGAGTCACCATTTATGCAAAATCTGTTCCCCTTTCCTAAAGGATGTTTCTGACCAAATTGGGTTCAAATCCATTCATAACTTTATGACTAGTAGCGATTTGAAGGAATTACCTCTATTTCCCTATTAGGCCCCGCCCCTTTGGCCCCTTGGGGGTCAGAGTCACCATTTATGCAAAATCTGTTCCCCTTCCCCAAAGGATGTTTCTTACCAAATTGGGTTCAAATCCATTCATAACTTTATGACTAGTAGCGATTTAAAGGAATTGCCTCAATTTCCCCTATTGGGCCCCGCCCCTCAGGCCCCTGTGGGGTCAGAGTCACCATTTATGCAAAATCTGTTCCCCTTTCCTAAAGGATGTTTCTGATCAAATTGGGTTCAAATCCATTCATAACTTTATGACTAGTAGCGATTTGAAGGAATTACCTCTATTTCCCTATTAGGCCCTGCCCCTTTGGCCCCTTGGGGGTCAGAGTCACCATTTATGCAAAATCTGTTCCCCTTCCCCAAAGGATGTTTCTGACCAAATTGGGTTCAAATCCATTCATAACTTTATGACTAGTAGCGATTTGAAGGAATTACCTCTATTTCCCCTATTGGGCCCCGCCCCTTTTGGCCCCTTGGGGGTCAGAGTAACCATTGATGCAAAATCTGTTCCCCTTCCCCAAAGGATGTTTCTGACCAAATTGAGTTCAAATCCATTCATAACTTTATGACTAGTAGCGATTTGAAGGAATTACCTCTATTTCCCCTATTAGGCCCCACCCCTTTGGCCCCTTGGGGGTCAGAGTCACCATTTATGCAAAATCTGTTCCCCTTCCCCAAAGAACGTTTCTTACTAAATTGGGTTCAAATCCATTCATAAATTTATGACAAGTAGCGATTTAAAGGAATTACCTCTATTTCCCATATGGGGCCCCGCCCCTTTGGCCCCTCGGGGGTCAGAGTCACCATTTATGCAAAATCTGTTCCCCTTCCCCAAAGCATGTTTCTGACCAAATCAGGTTCAAATCCATTCATAACTTTATGACTAGTAGCGATTTGAAGGAATTACCTCTATTTCCCTATTAGGCCCCGCCCCTTTGGCCCCTTGGGGGTCAGAGTCACCATTTATGCAAAATCTGTTCCCCTTCCCCAAAGGATGTTTCTGACCAAATTGGGTTCAAATCCATTCATAACTTTATGACTAGTAGCGATTTAAAGGAATTGCCTCAATTTCCCCTATTGGGCCCCGCCCCTCAGGCCCCTTGGGGGTCAGAGTCACCATTTATGCAAAATCTGATCCCCTTCTGCCAAGGATGTTTCTGACCAAATTTGGTCAAAATCCAATAAGAACTTTTTGACTAGTAGTGATTTGAAGCAAATGTTGACGGACGGACGACGGACGACGGACGACGGACGCTGCACCATGGCATAAGCTCACCGGACCTTCGGTCCAGGTGAGCTAAAAATGACATTTTCCAACAAATGCATCCTTTATAAAGGTTTTCATGAGACATACACAAAATGATATTCTCCAGGAAATATAGGCGTGCGAAATGAAGGATCTGAATAAATGTTTGGTTTCAAACCGACTAACAAATATCCATGAGACTGAAGAGTAGCTTCGTTGTAGGCTTCCACAACACAACAGTATCGCCTTGTCTGGAAACGTGAAGAGACAAACATCTAATCAGCAGCTCGAATCTGTGAAGAATATTTTAGACTTTTCATCAACGCTTTCTAATGAGTGTTTATACTGACGTCTCCATGTTTTTTACTCCGAAAAAATAAATTTTGAATGAAATACATCACGTTTATTTTGCAATGATGACTTTCCTTGGTAAACAATGACGTCACGTCACCATTCACGTCATACATCAAATCGCCTATGGCAATCAAATTATGCCAAGACTATATATATTTCTGTTTAATTAGGTAAACTCGTCTTTGTCGATGAAGCCATACACCGTAATACCAGAGGATTTGATCGGGTACGGGAGTCATCTGTCCAATGTTTCCGATACATTTCTTAACGTCGTTTTCCAACTTCCTGTAGGGAAAAAACAGCAAAAATAGCACATGATCAACTATGACGTGGCTGAGTGTTAAGGAGGTAGCTAACGGCCCTCCCAATCCACGTCTTATCAAATAATGTTCTCTTCTGTACTGCCTAACACAAATGTGAAACAATAGTTTGAAACATTTATATAGAGGATATTCAATGATTTGCCATTCGATATCAAATATATTTCACGGGTATGACAGATTTATATATATTTTTATTTCCACGTTTGATATTAATCGGCAAACATTTAATTTTCTTTTTTATGACATTTCGAATCAGGCCTCAAAATGTTTTTATTAAATGTTTTCTTTACCTGTCTACTGGAATAAAGCTTGACAAGTCCGTCGAAATGACAACCGATCGAGTCAGCTGATCGGAATAAGTTCGCATTTCAGAATATCAATACGCTACAAAATATAGTTCGACAGTTTAAAATATATTAAAATAATAAACGACACTTATGAACTCCAATTCGCGTTTATCTATTTCCTAAAACACAATATCTAATCCACTTTTAATGTAAACACTGTTGTTGGATAGATATTTAATGATAATAACATGCAGTTCACCAGGTATTACTGCTGCCATGTCGAAGCTACTGATGGAGCGCGGGGAATTAGACAGGGCTTTAATGTGTTTGGAAAAAGTAAATAATATTCATAGCAGTACCGACAAACCTTCTATTTCACCGCAAAGTCTTACATTTTCATAGGTTTTATCAGTTTGATTCACAGGCAAACATGAAATTAAGCGTTTTGATATAATTTTGTTATGACTGATATTCTTATCTGTTACAGAAATCATCATCATTGCCATAGTGCTAGGAGCGTTAGTAGTTGTCTGGATCATATATTATGTTACACGGTACGTATACAATGTACTGTAGGTCTGTAACCTACAGCGGAATCAGTTGGATGTTAAACAGCCACTTTCGTTCGAAGGAGGGATAACAATAATCGCCGGTGCTTCTTCCCTTAGCTAAAGTAGCAAACAGCTGTTCACGTTATGTACAAAAGTGTCAATTGACTCACGATTGTGCAACGCTACTTCTGTTTGCTGCTATAAAAGAGAGATATTTATGCATAGATTTTATAAAATTTTAATGATGTAGCTAATAATCATTTTTAAAATGTTTGCTGATGACACGTCCTTTTTATGTTCTGGACCATCACTTCTGACAATTTGAAAACAATTGAATTTGAATCCCTTTACTTATTTCAAATACTGAACACGATCATTTCATAGATACTAGATTCAATAAGGCAAGGGTAGAATTTGTGCATTGGTGCTCTCTCGGTGACATGTTACGAGGTTTGGGATTGGTGCCATCTCGGTGACGTATAACGAGCTTTGGGATCGGTGCTCTCTCGGTGATGTGTTACGAGCTTTGGGATTGGTGCTCTCTCGGTGATGTGTAACGAGCTTTGGGATTGGTGCTCTCTCGGTGACGTGCTACGAGCTTTTTTTGGGGATTGGTGCTTTCTCGGTGACATGTTACGAGGTTTGGGATTGGTGCTCTCTCGGTGACGTATAACGAGCTTTTTTTTTGGGATTGGTGCTCTCTCGGTGACATGTTACGAGGTTTGGGATTGGTGCTCTCTCGGTGACATGTTACGAGGTTTGGGATTGGTGCTCTCTCGGTGATGTGTAACGAGCTTTGGGATTGGTGCTCTCTCGGTGACGTGTTATGAGGTTTTGGATTGGTGCTCTCTCGATGACGTATTACGAGGGTTTGGATTGGTGCTCTATCGGTGACGTATTATGAGGTTTTGGATTGGTGCTCTATCGGTGACGTATTATGAGGTTTTGGATTGGTGTCCTCTCGGTGACGTATTACAAGGTTTTGGATTGGTGCTCTATCGGTGACGTGTAACGAGCTTTGGGATTGGTGCTTTCTCGGTGACGTGTGACGAAGTTTGGGATTGGTGCTCTATCGGTGACGTATTATGAGGTTTTGGATTGGTGCTCTATCGGTGACGTATTATGAGGTTTTGGATTGGTGCTCTATCGGTGACGTATTATGAGGTTTTGGATTGGTGTTCTCTCAGTGACGTATTATGAGGTTTTGGATTGGTGTTCTCTCGGTGATGTATTATGAGGTTTTGGATTGGGGTTCTCTCGGTGACGTATTATGAGGTTTTGGATTGGTGCTCTATCGGTGACGTATTATGAGGTTTTGGATTGGTGCTCTATCGGTGACGTATTATGAGGTTTTGGAATGGTGCTCTATCGGTGACGTTTTATGAGGTTTTGGATTGGTGCTCTATCGGTGACGTATTATGAGGTTTTGGATTGGGGTTCTCTCGGTGACGTATTTTGAGGTTTTGGATTGGTACTCTCTCGGCGACGTATAACGAACTTTCTTTTGGGGATTGGTGCTCTCTCGGTGACGTGTAACGAGCTTTGGGATCGGTGCTTTCTCGGTAACGTGTTACGAGGTTGGGGATTGGTGCTCTCTCGTTGAAGTGTTAAGAGGTGGTTTGGGATCGGTGCTTTCTCGGTGACGTGCTACGACGTTTGGGATTGGTGCTCTCCCAGTGACATGTTACGAGATTTGGGATTGGTGCTTTCTCGGTGACGTGTTACGAGGTTTGGGATTGGTGCTCTCCCAGTGACGTGTTACGAGGTTGGGGATTGGTGCTCTCTTGGTTACGCAAACAAATGGGAAAACAAGGGGTTTACAATATGATGCTAGTATCAATTCCCTATGCTTAGAAAGTGGGTTAGCACCACTTACTAATCAACTAAAATCACTAACAAACTAACGCCCAGTCATCTATAGTCTGTAACTTCCCTTAGCCTCAGAAAACTTACAGAACTTTGCAAAGTATTACTTTTCTCTTTACCGAATTTTCGACTTAAGCATACGAACTAACATGTCAAATATATTATTTGATTTTGGTGTCAACTTGTCTTAGATATTAGGCATAGTGTTTCGTACCAAGTATTTCTGTTAATGCCCTTCTTAGTTGTACATTTAAAGGTAGTCCTGAAATAAGATTATCGCCTTTGCCAATGTGAACATCTTATAGAGGAGGCTGACCACTTTGATTGTAGGAAAAACATAGACCAGAGAATTTAACTTTACCGCAATCTGAATTATTCATACCGCTAGACCTGCGGCTATTACTTCATTGTAATTTCATCAAGTTCGAATAAAGGAATATGATTCTAACTTACCAACAATTAGTAACAATTCAACTACACCTATGTACAAATGTTTTCTCATTAAAATTTGGCATCTTACTTAACGTCCTTTGTTTTTCTTTACAGAAAATGTCCATTCAAAATATCAATAAGACAGCGAAATACACCAGAAGCGGAAACGTCTAACGTGTACATCATACCTACATCAAATGGCACTTCCGGTACAGACCACATGGCATGTGAAATTCGACAGCCAACAGCATGTAACGATACATCAAGTTGTGACTTGTATACAGAAATTGTCAACGAAAACAACATATTCAATCCCAGGAAGACAAATGATCGCATTGTGAGAAACAAAACCACGCACACGCAAGACACACAGTCGGGGGCGGCAACCAGTCCCCTTCATGTTGTGCATTCAAATGAACCATTCACTTCAGAGTTGGACGGCGCGTGTGGAACAAGGACGCCACGTGTAGAACATGCCCCGTCCTTTGCAGTAACTGATCATGAAGATTGCAGTAGACATGACATAAAGATAACTTCTTTTTCAACATAGATTAGCTGTGATGTGGTAACCCTGTTAAATATGCATCAAAGTGCCTCCGTTGGGAAATGTATTGCTTCATAAATAAAGAATGAATTCAGATAAAATCTTCCCACAGATAGTTCCTCGTTAACTGAATTTACATTTGAAATGGACACAGAAATGTTTAAGAGAGAAGCAAATTTATATATCATTAATAAGCAAAGGTATTTATTGGTAAATGTACCGGTACATATCATGTACCATTAATAAGCCGAGGTATTTATTGGTAAATGTACTGGTACATATCATGTACCATTAATAAGCCGAGGTATTTATTGGTAAATGTACTGGTACATATCATGTACCATTAATAAGCCGAGATGTTTATTGGTAAATGTACTGGTACATATCATGTACCATTAATAAGCCGAGGTATTTATTGGTAAATGTACCGGTACATATCATGTACCATTAATAAGGTATTTATTGGTAAATGTATTGGTACATACCATGTACCATTAATAAGCCGAGGTATTTATTGGTAAATGTACTGGTACATATCATGTACCATTAATAAGCCGAGGTATTTATTGGTAAATGTACTGGTACATATCATGTACCATTAATAAGCCGAGGTATTTATTGGTAAATGTACTGGTACATATCATGTACCATTAATAAGCCGAGATGTTTATTGGTAAATGTACTGGTACATATCATGTACCATTAATAAGCCGAGGTATTTATTGGTAAATGTACCGGTACATATCATGTACCATTAATAAGGTATTTATTGGTAAATGTATTGGTACATACCATGTACCATTAATAAGCCGAGGTATTTATTGGTAAATGTACTGGTACATATCATGTACCATTAATAAGCCGAGGTATTTATTGGTAAATGTACTGGTTTATATCATGTACCAGTAATAAGCCGAGGTATTTATTGGTAAATGTACCGGTACATAGCATGTACCATTAATAAGCCGAGGTATTTATTGGTAAATGTACTGGTTTATATCATGTACCATTAATAGGCCGAGGTATTTATTTGTAAATGTACTGGTACATATCATGTACCATTAATAAGCCGAGGTATTTATTGGTAAATGTACTGGTACATATCATGTACCATTAATAAGCCGAGGTATTTATTGGTAAATGTACTGGTACATATCATGTACCATTAATAAGCCGAGATGTTTATTGGTAAATGTACTGGTACATATCATGTACCATTAATAAGCCGAGGTATTTATTGGTAAATATACCGGTACATATCATGTACCATTAATAAGGTATTTATTGGTAAATGTATTGGTACATACCATGTACCATTAATAAGCCGAGGTATTTATTGGTAAATGTACTGGTACATATCATGTACCATTAATAAGCCGAGGTATTTATTGGTAAATGTACCGGTACATATCATGTACCATTAATAAGGTATTTATTGGTAAATGTACCGGTACATATCATGTACCATTAATAAGCCGAGGTATTTATTGGTAAATGTACTGGTTTATATCATGTACCATTAATAAGCCGAGGTATTTATTGGTAAATGTACCGGTACATATCATGTACCATTAATAAGCCGAGGTATTTATTGGTAAATGTACCGGTACATATCATGTACCATTCATAAGCCGAGGTATTTATTGGTAAATGTACCGGTTCATATCATGTACCATTAATAAGCCGAGGTATTTATTGGTAAATGTACTGGTACATATCATGTACCATTAATAAGCCGAGGTATTTATTGGTAAATGTACTGGTTCATATCATGTACCATTAATAAGCCGAGGTATTTATTGGTAAATGTACTGGTACATATCATGTACCATTAATAAGCCAAGGTATTTATTGGTAAATGTACTGGTACATATCATGTACCATTAATAAGCCGAGGTATTTATTGGTAAATTTACTGGTGTATATCATGTACCATTAATAAGGTATTTATTGGTAAATGTACCGGTACATATCATGTACCATTAATAAGCCGAGGTATTTATTGGTAAATGTACTGGTTTATATCATGTACCATTAATAAGCCGAGGTATTTATTTGTAAATGTACTGGTACATATCATGTACATTGGATTGATTTGCCTGAACATTCCTGAATAGAACAGAAATTTTTAAAACAAGAATCTCACTTGAACTTGAAATACATCAAATCTGCAAAACAAATCCCTTTAAAAAATATATTTAGTATTCCAGTTCATGTATAATTCCTCGATAGCCAAGAGGGAAGCATGTAAGGGTCCTTGTCAGCCACCCATGAAATATACAGATAGACATTTTTTTAATTTCAAACCAAAATCTAACACACCTCACTTCTGTTACCTTGAAAGTAGATCAAAGTTTGATCATTTGAAGAAACTTTGTAGCCATTCATCCCAGCATGCTCTTAGACTAATATCAGGACCCTAAGTATCTAGTTTATCGAGAAAACATTTAAATATTTCAACGCATATGAACTATTTTGACATTGGCAGTAAGTTAGTGTGATTAAAATGAATCATTTAGGTAGTCCTTCATCCCAGCATGCTATACATTTAACCCAAATTAATCGATGAGGCACTTGCCAAATTAAATAATTACGTAACTTGATTACTAAACTAAGAACTATGGTCACAAAATATATAAAATACTTTTGTTTAACAAAAAAGGAAAGTTTCAACCATAAACTGAACACCAAAATACTAAAACAGTAAGTATACTGCCGAAATTTTTTAAGCATTTTGTAAAAAAAAAAGTCCTTTTTTTTGGTGTGTGTAAACAAATGACATTTTAAATGTCTTCCATATTCAGTCCATTCGAAATCATTTTGCGTGTAAAGAGCTTTATTACTTACCCTAATCCTGCCAAAAGATTAAAAAACAACTTTACCATTTGTGTTAAGAGTTGATTTTTGGCTTTGATGTTTGTCACCCCAATGACTTGTTGAACGATAGCGGACATAACAGACCTCCCTGTGACACTCCAAACCTTAATCTACACGTATGCCTTTACTAATATATAACGACCAGTAGCACACATGTACCTTTACTAATATATAACGACCAGTAGCACGCATGCAAATAATGCCGACATGTGTAGGGAACGTTCTTAAATAACCACCGCTGTTAATTACAAATAGAACATTAGATACGATAGTACATGACCGATATTGACTAAACAAATACAATATACCCCAATCACATTGTTCTTGTGGCATTACTTTTTACATTTTCTTCAAGTAAATACCTTCTATGTCCATGATTTGAAATATTATATTAAACCGCTTCTATCCTACATGTATATACAAAATCTCATCTGACGGAGACTTTAAACATCTAATAAAGTTTTCACAATCAGAGATAGGTGCGGGTTGTTGGTTTGGTTTGGCGTGATTTATTATGTAGACTTCCCCAGCACAATTAGTTGCTTGATGTTTTAAAAGTAGATATGACAATAATTTTGCTGATGATCAAGAGATTGACATGTTTGCGAACTATTTCAACAATGACCAGAAACGAAAGTCGCAACCTGAGGATCAAAACGTTGGTGTTGATAATGATAACTGGCGGAACATCCCATCATTATCCATAGAAGATAATTTATGGTCAGTCTTCCCAAGCCAAATGCACACTATGTATGAATAGTTCCAATCAACAATTTTGTCCAAGCGCGAAAAACACCAACTTATCTTTCATCACAATCTGTGGTGTTCTTGGTCCTAACGTATTTGTTCACATCATCTCATAGGAAAAGATCTTATTAACCCTAACGTTGAAATTCGATCGGATAAAGAGAAATGTTGACTTCTCGGCTATCTTTCATATCAAAGGAAATCATCAAGGATCTTTTAGAGGTATTACATATGCTATTGATAAAAGGGATTGTTCTTTACTCTGCGTTTCTCCTCTCTGGATGATGCATATTGTAACGCCCGGGCAGGCTGCACAAGAACACTGTTTCAAGAAATTCTTTCAAATTGTTCGTCCTCTTCTGACACTGGTATTTACACTCCACACCACGAGGATACGCTGCTGTTGTCCTGGAAACAGTGTTCCCACTTCACAACATGTAAATTTCCAGTATATCGAAAACAGTTCATTCCATAGTAAAAGCATTAGACATAACTATTTTTCCATTGTTCTTTAGACATGAAATCTTATATGATTAAACATTCTGGAGCACAACCGACATAATGTTCTCTGAAGCATCTTTTCGTAAGCGAGCGACTGTCTTACTTGAGGGTAAGTATACATTGTATCTTTATTCCTGACTTCTGATAAAAAGCTCCAGAGAATTTCATACTGTAGCCAGAAGAAGTCGAACTATCAGAAGTTCATGAACATAACCCTGCCTAATGGTTACATTCTGGATACAATAGGACATTTTCCTGGAAGCGACAAAGATGCGAAGATTACAAAAGCCATCATGGATAGTCTCTCCTGACTGGAGAAAGATGACAATGTCGATATGATCGAGGGTTTAGGGATGTTTTGCCAGATTTGGAATTACGGGGTTTGGCAAAGATGCTGTCGTTTATAAAACCTTTAAACACGTTTACAATGTACAAGCTAACCTTGATAGATCCATCACTAAATCCAGTTGGGTAGTGGAGTCATATCACTGACGTTTCAAGAAATGGCCGTATTTCAAAACACAAATTGTCTTTAACTATTTCATTGATGTCATCGAGGCACTCGTTAGAATAATAACAGCCTGTCTCAATGGAATCCGAGGACCCATATATGTTAGAACACCAGAACGACACACAAAGGATACGGCGCTTGCTGATAAAATGAAAGCGCCCTAGTATTCACACCTTAGCTAAGCGTGTAAGCCAGATCTTACCAGAAGGACCAAGTCACTATCTGTCAAAGTAACTAGATGCAACTGTGGAGACTTGTGACTTTCTAAAGTTAGACATGGAATACCAACGGACAATCTCATACGGCACATACCAAATATCACTCGCAGATAGCTACATCAATCGGCACTCACGGCTCGTGGGACATTGTACGATGTCAGATCCACTCGAGGCATATGAGCAGTGTAAAGTAGAATGTTCGGATCCAGCACGACAGCCCCGACACCATTGATCCAATAAAGGATTTTATTACTATTGTCCTGTCCTGCTGGATATGATGATATGTACTCATGTAGGCTGTATCCCATACTATTTAGGATACTACATGCATTTGGAAACCAGCAAGACTCCGTGTCCGAAAATCATAAGGTTTATGACAACCCTCAAGTAATGTATATTTCGCTACCAACCGTCATCTCTCAGGTATAAGGTATGTCCGACTTCGGCAACTACGATGTAGACCAACACTGACATGGCCAATCAGATTCTAGGACGAGGAAGCCATATTGGATTATAGATTCGGTGGTTTAATTGGCAAACTAACATCAATCTATCATGCTGCGTTCATGTCAGAAAATGGATTCAGCAGTTGTAAGAACATTCAATATTTGTGGTTATCAGGGAACATGCGGCCATTTTGAAAGTTGAAATTTTACTTTATTTGGTTATTAGTGTAGGTGTCAGTCCCTGTGTACAAATGAAACTAAGTATAAACATTTTATTTCAGTTCAATTTACAATATTTCAATACAAAACAGACTTTCCCCTATCTTCGTTTTTCTTTTAAAAATCACACAGCAATATTGTCAATCAATTTTAATTACTTTACACAAAACTCCTGATTACTATTTTTGGGCAATTGATTTTATATTGTTTGGAGATGTTTTTAGCACATTATTACGAATGGATTGCAATAGAAAGTTTTATTTTTGACCTTCAGAAAATTTCATTTAATGTAAAAAGAGCATATTCTTACTCAGAATCCATCACATCTTTATCTCCTGTTCCTAATGAATTCAAAATTTTGATTCTTGCCTTGCATATAAAAAATCTAACATGTTATTATCGGCATGTTCATGCTTAGTTTTAAGAAGTTAGACGAATTGATATTGTAGCATTTTCCCTGAAAACCATACATTTTTTTTTATTACAATTTTTGGCACAAAAACGGCGCTATATTCTTGCGAATGTACATGTTTAGAATATTTTTAAATGTAGGATTACGTAGGCTACCCTTAGCACATATAAGTTATCATATTTGCTTCTTAGGTCATCTTCGAAATCCCACCTTTTATGTGAAGATTCCCCATGAAATGAATATAGTAAATTCAAAATTCTATGTTTAAAGATTTATTTCCGTTAAAAAATATAGGAATTTATATTGTACAAACACCAGACGCACTATAAAACCAACAATGTTTAGCATGTTTAGTAACAAACAATCGATTACGACATATAACAAGTTTAGTTACTAGACATTGGCTAGTAACAAACTATCGATTACGACATATAACATGTTTAGTAACAAACCTTTCGATTACGACATATAACATGTTTAGTAACAAACTATCGATTACGACAAATAACATGTTAAGTAACTAGACATTGGTTAGTAACAAACTATCGATTACGACATATAACATGTTTAGTAACTAAACTTGTTAAGTAACAAACCTTTCGATTACGACATATAACTTGTTAAGTAACAAACAATCGATTTCGACATATAACATGATTAGTAACTAAACTTGTTACTAACAAACTATCGATTACGACATATAACATGGCTAGTAACTAGACTTGTTTACTAACAAACTATCGATTACGACATATAACATGTTTAGTAACTAGACATTGGTTAGTAACAAACTATCGATTACGACATATAACATGTTTAGTAACAAACTATCGATTACGACATATAACATGTTTAGTAACAAACTATCGATTACGACATATCACATGTTTAGTAACAAACTATCGATTACGACATATAATATGTTAAGTAACTAGACATAGGCCAGTAACAAACTATCGATTACGACATATAACATGTTTAGTAACTAGACATTGGCTAGTAACAAACTATCGATCACGACATATAACATGTTTAGTAACTAGACATTGGTTAGTAACAAACTATCGATCACGACATATAACATGTTTAGTAACTAGACATTGGCTAGTAACAAACTATCGATCACGACATATAACATGTTTAGTAACTAGACATTGGCCAGTAACAAACTATTGATTACGACCTATATAATAGCATGTTTAGTGACTGGAAATTTATTATAACATAGTGTACTAAACAAGCCTTTTAAACAGTATTGGTATAACAAGCATGTAGTAATTAAAGAGTTCTTGGAATATTTTCAAAATATTGACAAACACTGATGTAGTAATAAGGGATATTGTCACACAGCTCTGTATTGGCTCCTACACTTCCGGTTGTGGTCGGTTGATATTATTTCTCTTCTGTAATCGGTCCCACAATGGCAATAGCATCTATTTCTACTTTGGCACCCTACAACGTAAGTAATTGGTCCCATATAATACCCTACAACGTAAATAATTGGTCCTATATAATACCCTACAACGTAAATAATTGGTCCCCTATAATACCCTACAACATAAATATATGGTCCAATATAATGCCCTACAACGTATCAATAATTGGTCCTATATAATACCCTACAACGTATCAATAATTGGTCCTATATAATACCCTACAACGTATAAATAACTGGTCCCATATAATACCCTACAACGTAAATAATTGGTCCTATATAATACCCTACAACGTATCAATAATTGGTCCTATATAATACCCTACAACGTATAAATAACTGGTCCCCTATAATACCCTACAACATAAATAATTGGTCCTATATAATACCCTACAACGTAAATAATTGGTCCTATATATTACCCTACAACGTATAAATAATTGGTCCCATATAATACCCTACAACGTATAAATAATTGATCCCATATAATACCCTACAACGTAAATAATTGGTTCTATATAATACCATACAACGTAAATAATTGGTCCTATATAATACCCTACAACGTAAATAATTGGTCCTATATAATACCCTACAACGTAAATAATTGGTCCTATATAATACCCTACAACGTATCAATAATTGGTCCTATATAATACCCTACAACGTATAAATAACTGGTCCCCTATAATACCCTACAACATAAATAATTGGTCCTATATAATACCCTACAACGTAAATAATTGGTCCTATATATTACCCTACAACGTATAAATAATTGGTCCCATATAATACCCTACAACGTATAAATAATTGATCCCATATAATACCCTACAACGTAAATAATTGGTTCTATATAATACCATACAACGTAAATAATTGGTCCTATATAATACCCTACAACGTAAATAATTGGTCCTATATAATACCCTACAACGTAAATAATTGGTCCTATATAATACCCTACAATGTATAAATAATTGGTCCTATATAACACCCTACAACGTAAATAATTGGTCCTATATAATACCCTACAACGTAAATAATTGGTCCTATATAATACCCTACAACGTATAAATAATTGGTCCCATATAATATCCTACAACGTAAATAATTGGTCCTATATAATACCCTACAACGTAAATAATTGGTCCTATATAATACCCTACAACATAAATAATTGGTCCTATATAATACCCTACAACGTAAATAATTGGTCCTATGTAATACCCTGCAACGTATAATTGGTCCTATATAATACCCTACAACGTAAATAATTGGTCCTATATAATACCCTACAACGTAAATAATTGGTCCTACATAATACCCTACAACGTAAATAATTGGTCCTATATAATACCCTACAACGTAAATAATTGGTCCTATATAATACCCTACAAGGTAAATAATTGGTCCTATATAATACCCTACAAGGTAAATAATTGGTCACATATAATATCCTACAATGTAAATAATTGGTCCCATATAATACCCTACAACGTATCAATAATTGGTCCCATATAATACCCTACAACGTATAAATACTTGGTCCCATATAATACCCTACAACGTAAATAATTGGTCCTATATAATACCCTACAACGTAAATAATTGGTCCCATATAATACCCTACAACGTATAAATAATTGGTCCTATATAATACCCTACAACGTATAAATAATTGGTTCCATATAATACCCTACAACGTAAATAATTGGTCACATATAATACGCTACAATGTAAATAATTGGTCCCATATAATACCCTTCAACGTATAAATAATTGGTCCCATATAATACCCTACAACGTATAAATAATTGGTCCCATATAATACCATACAACGTAAATAATTGGTCACATATAATACCCTACAATGTAAATAATTGGTCCCATATAATACCCTACAACGTTTGGTCCCATATAATACCCTACAACGTATAAATAATTGGTCCCATATAATACCCTACAACGTATAAATAATTGGTCCCATATAATAACCTACAACGTAAATAATTGGTCCCATATAATACCCTACAACGTAAATAATTGGTCCTATATAATACCCTACAACGTAAATAATTGGTCCTATATAATACCCTACAACGTAAATAATTGGTCCCATATAATACCCTACAACGAATCAATAATTGGTCCCATATAATACCATACAACGTAAATAATTGGTCCCATATAATACCATACAACATAAATAATTGGTACTATATAATACCCTACAACGTAAATAATTGGTCCTATATAATACCCTACAACGTATAAATAATTGGTCCCATATAATACCCTACAACGTATAAATAATTTGTACTATATAATACCCTACAACGTCAATAATTGGTCCTATATAATACCCTACAACGAAAATAATTTGTCCCATATAATACCCTACAACGTATAAATAACTGGTACTATATAATACCCTACAACGTATAAATAATTGGTCCCATATAATACCCTACAACGTATAAATAATTGGTACTATATAATACCCTACAACGTATAAATAATTGGTCCCATATAATACCCTACAACGTCAATAATTGGTCCTATATAATACCCTACAACGTATAAATAATTGGTCCCATATAATACCCTACAACGTATAAATAATTGGTACTATATAATACCCTACAACGTCAATAATTGGTCCTATATAATACCCTACAACGAAAATAATTTGTCCTATATAATACCCCACAACGTAAATAATCGGTCCTATATAATAACCTACAACTTATAAATAATTGATCCTATATAATACCCTACAACGTTTAAATAATTAGTCCTACCTCACTGAGATAAGAGATTGAGTGGTGTGGTTACCATATACTACAAGTGTACTAGCTTACTGAGATAAGAAGATTGAGTGGTGTGGTTACCATATACTACAAGTGTACTAGCTTACTGAGATAAGTGATTGAGTGGTGTGGTTACCATATACTACAAGTATACTAGCTTAATGAGATAAGAGATTGAGTGGTGTGGTTACTGAATACTACAAGTGTACTAGCTTACTGAGATAAGAGATCGAGTGGTGTGGTTACCATATACTACAAGTTTACTAGCTCACTGAGATAAGAGATTGAGTGGTGTGGTTACCATATACTACAAGTGTATTAGCTTACTGAGATAAGAGATTGAGTGGTTTGGTTACAATATACTTTAAGTGTACTAGCTTACTAAGATAGGAGATTGAGTGGTGTGGTTACTGAATACTACAAGTGTACTAGCTTACTGAGATAAGAGATTGAGTGGTGTGGTTACCATATACTACAAGTGTACTAGCTTACTGAGATAAGAGATTCAGTGGTGTGGTTACTGAATACTACAAGTGTACTAGCTTACTGAGATAAGAGATTGAGTGGTGTGGTTACCATATACCACAAGTATACTAGCTTACTGAGATAAGAGATTGAGTGGTGTGGTTACCATATACTACAAGTGTACTAGCTTACTGAGATAAGAGATTGAGTGGTGTGGTTACCATATACTACAAGTGTACTAGCTTACTGAGATAAGAGATTGAGTGGTGTGGTTACCATATACTACAAGTGTACTAGCTTACTGAGATAAGAGATTGAGTGGTGTGGTTACCATATACTACAAGTGTACTAGCTTACTGAGATAAGAGATTGAGTGGTGTGGTTACCATATACTCCAAGTGTACTAGCTTACTGAGATAAGAGATTCAGTGGTGTGGTTACTGAATACTACAAGTGTACTAGCTTACTGAGATAAGAGATTGAGTGGTGTGGTTACCATATACCACAAGTATACTAGCTTACTGAGATAAGAGATTGAGTGGTGTGGTTACCATATACTACAAGTTTACTAGCTTACTGAGATAAGAGATTGAGTGGTGTGGTTACCATATACTACAAGTGTACTAGCTTACTGAGATAAGAGATTGAGTGGTGTGGTTACCATATACTACAAGTGTACTAGCTTACTGAGATAAGAGATTGAGTGGTGTGGTTACCATATACTACAAGTGTACTAGCTTACTGAGATAAGAGATTGAGTGGTGTGGTTACCATATACTACAAGTGTACTAGCTTACTGAGATAAGAGATCGAGTGGTGTGGTTACCATATACTACAAGTGAAATAGCTTACTGAGATAAGAGATTGAGTGGTGTGGTTACCATATACTACAAGTGTACTAGCTTACTGAGATAAGAGATTGAGTGGTGTGGTTACCATATACTACAAGTGTACTAGCTTACTGAGATAAGAGATTGAGTGGTGTGGTTACCATATACTACAAGTGTATAATACAAACCCTAGGGAGAGCTGCTACTTGTACTAGAGCCCTTGCCGGGAAGTTTGCAGAGAAATCTGAAAAAAACCCACAAGGAAATGAGAATTAAAAACAAGTTATTTTATATGCTTTGATAGATTCACACTTACATTAGTAGTGATTACATAATGATAGAAACTTACATGACTCTGTTTTCAGTTTTACATGGAGTCTTCTACAATATCCTCCTGTGTCAATTATGATTTTTTGATAGATGAAGTTACAGGTTTTTCAATTAAATAATTTCAAGTGATCCCACAGCACACTTTCAGTATTGTATTTTCATTATTTTCTATACAGTTTTTACTGACAGATGTTAAAGCTGACGTTGCTTGTAATGGACCCAATTTACATTATTGTTATGGCAGTCCTGCTTATTTCTACCATTCTGTTATCCACTATATCATTGGTAATTCAACACATTTTTGAACATCAAAACAGCGTCGTTAGAGATCATTAATCTACAAATAGTGTGTAAAATGTACTGAGATCCCAAACAGTGTTCACATCAGCAACCTTCAGGGCACACATCTAGCCTGGGGCTGTTGGTAATTCAGAAATTGTTAAACTTGCCCCAAGTTTGTATCGGTCAAAGTAACAAGCTCACGTTTAGTTTATTCTGTGTTTAATTGTGTCGGTCAAAGTAACAAGCTCATGTTTAGCATACTCTGTGTTTATTTGTATCAGTCTATTAGTAACAAACTCCCTTTCAGCATACTCTGCTGTTTAATTGTAGCAGTCTAAGTAACAACTCACGTTTAGCATACTCTGTGTTTACAGCTGTGAAGTCGTTGATATCTTCCACCATCACTGTTGCTTTAACAACTTAAAAAGGAACATTAGTGTTGACTATCTACATATATCACATAATATTCTACATTAGTGTTGACTATCTATATATATCACATAATATTCTACATTAGTGTTGACTATCTACATATATCACATAACATTCTACATTAGTGTTGACTATCTACATATATCACATAATATTCTACATTAGTATTGACTATCTATATATATCACATAATATTCTACATTAGTGTTGACTATCTATTTTTATTATACCTCAGACTTGTATCACAGCTTCTGATTAGCGAAAACCATGTCACGTGATTAAAAACATTCGTTATGTCAACCACAACTTTCCAAATAATTCATTATTGACTTGCTGTCGCTTTCGAAACATCATGTCACCCTCTGAATATCATAATGTCACCCTCTCGTGAGCCCTCCAAAATCGTTATGTCACCCTCTCGTGAGCCCCAACTCGGAACTCTCTTCTGTAACATCTTCAAAAGTAGTCGAATCAGAGAAGTTCCGACTATTCTGTTTGACAACAACAATGGCTGCCGGCGGACGCTATCGTCTGCCAACAGAGGAGGAATTGGCGAAATTATTGCAAGAAAAGGATTCTAAAAACACCAAAAGGGTCATCAATGTGGCCGTGGATTCCTTTAGACATTTCCTATCTGCAACAGGTAGGTCTAGACCAAGGATTGTGAAAACTTCGACGTCCATACATTGAAAGTTCGACTGGGAGAATTTTATGCCGGGTCCAGAAAGACGATGGGGTACCTCTTAAAAACTTTTCTTAAAAACTGTTGATAGTAATAAATAAACTTATTGATACCAAAATTAATTCACTTATGTTTTTTTCGGTATAATAAAACAATTACTGCCCTTGTTCCGAGTTAACATGAATATTTGCCCACCCTTGAGGTGTCATGTCACCCTCGGGCTACGCCCTCGGGTGACATGACACCTCTCGGGTGGTCAAATATTCATGTCAACCCGGAACAAGGGCAATAATTGTATAATATCACATAATATTCTACATTAGTGTTGACTATCTATATATATATCACATAATATTCTACATTAGAGTTGACTATCTATATATATCACATAATATTCTACATTAGTATTGACTATCTATTTATATCACATAATATTCTACATTAGTGTTGACTATCTATATATATCACATAATATTCTACATTAGTATTGACTATCTATTTATATCACATAATATTCTACATTAGTGTTGACTATCTATATATATCACATAACATTCTACATTAGAGTTGACTATCTATATATATATCACATAATATTCTACATTAGTATTGACTATCTATATATATCACATAATATTCTACATTAGTGTTGACTATCTATATATATCACATAACATTCTACATTAGAGTTGACTATCTATATATATATCACATAATATTCTACATTAGTATTGACTATCTACATATATCACATAATATTCTACATTAGTGTTGACTATCTACATATATCACATAATATTCTACATTAGTGTTGACTGTCTATATATATCACATAACATTCTACATTAGTGTTGACTATCTATATATATCACATAACATTCTACATTAGTGTTGACTATCTACGTATATCACATAACATTCTACATTAGTGTTGACTATCTATATATATCACATAATATTCTACATTAGTGTTGACTATCTACATATATCACATAATATTCTACATTAGTGTTGACTATCTACATATATCACATAATATTCTACATTAGTGTTGACTATCTATATATATCACATAATATTCTACATTAGTGTTGACTATCTACATATATCACATAATATTCTACATTAGTATTGACTATCTACATATATCACATAACATTCTACATTAGTGTTGACTATCTATGTATATCACATAATATTCTACATTAGTGTTGATTATCTATGTATATCACATAACATTCTACATTAGTGTTGATTATCTATGTATATCACATAATATTCTACATTAGTATTGACTATCTATGTATATCACATAATATTCTACATTAGTGTTGACTATCTACATATATAACATTCTACATTAGTGTTGACTATCTACATATATCACATAATATTCTACATTAGTGTTGACTATCTATATATATCACATAATATTCTACATTAGTGTTGACTATCTATTTATATCACATAATATTCTACATTAGTGTTGACTATCTATGTATATCACATAATATTCTACATTAGTATTGACTATCTACCATATATCACATAATATTCTACATTAGTGTTGACTATCTACATATATAACATTCTACATTAGTGTTGACTATCTACATATATCACATAATATTCTACATTAGTGTTGACTATCTATATATATCACATAATATTCTACATTAGTGTTGACTATCTATATATATCACATAATATTCTACATTAGTGTTGACTATCTACATATATCACATAATATTCTGTAATTGTTCCTTTTTGTACTTTCTCATCAAAGAGATTCTATAGAATGTTCCAAAAGCATAGGAACAATATAAAGTTGATATTGATATATCAGCTCTGTAATTATAAATCTTGTCTTGGTATTTAAGCATAGGAACAACATAAAGTTTACCGTTGTCAAATGATGCTCCAGCAGCCTCCAAAATGGCTCCCATATTTTTCATCACCTGAAACAGCATTATCAAAATACAGCAGAGTAATCAACAGATCATTTTACTGTTGCGCAATAAACTTTTATTAAAATTTCATCAAAAAATATTCTCTTTGTGAAATTCTGTGGAAAGTTTATACATCCAAATATAGAAAACAAACCTATCAAACATATATTGTAAGTCAATTTAGACAAGAATATCCATGGTAAAGACTTTTATTGACGCCAAATAAGATATCAAAACTCAATAAAGTCCATGAAGGAAACAAATCAAGTTCTTAAAGGAAATATTGACAGAAACGTTTGGGGTTTATTTCAAAGATTGCAACTGTGCATTTTAAATTTTATATTTTTAGTACAAATAAATTATCTAAAGTGATTTACCTGATAAGCAATGAAGCCTTTTTGTTTTATTTAGGCAATTCTTAACAATCTCAGGCATTTGTGACTGAGGTACACTAAACATTCACTTTACTATTTACTCATTGGTTGGTGTGTCTCTGTTTTCTTGTAACAAATCTTATTAAATCAGCTTATTAAATCAATAATATGTGAATTGTTATTCTTCATTAAGACAGTAGTGAAAATTATTTTTGTTGAATGTAAATGTATATGACAAAAATTAGAACTATTTTGTTAGAATGATTAATTATGCAAGAGTGGGTGTTTTTGTCCTTTAATGTATATACTATGTTGGCCAATAAATAACAGAACAAAGTTGCTTTAATTGAATAGTCTGTCAGTCACACAGAGTATCTTTATTTTGTATCTCTACTATTTAATTAAACAAGAGGACCATGGGCCTTAGCAATTATTTAAGTTTTTAATACTGCTGTCAATTAAACCTTTTTTCATTTGCCCATCCATTTGCTCATGGATTCAAAAAGAAATCAAACAAATTATAGTCAAAAACGTGATTTCTCTATATACACTATAGTAAAGTTTACCCACTCCCCGACACAAGGGTAAATGTGAGACTCCAGGGATAATAGAATTCATAAGTGTGGTGGACCTTGGCCCATGGAAGGTTTTCTGCAAAATTTCATAAATTGGCCCAGAGGTTTCTAAGAAGAAGTCAATTGTTTACGTACACACAATTCTACTATCAAGCTATACAACATTGAAATGTTGGAGATACCCACCTGCTGTGTCTCCGGGACAACACCACCTTCCACCATCACACCTGTTGTTGGATTTAACCCTATCTGTCCGGATACATACAGCGTCTCGCCTACACGTACTGCTTGGCTGTAATGCAGTATTAACAAAGAAGAATTGTTTAATGTTAATAGTTCAACATGACCAACATGCTATTGTTTCATCGTTATGTTAGCACCTAGGTAAATATAGTAAAGGTTATAATGAAACTGATCGAGAAATTAACCCTATTAGGTCCCTCACCTCTGTCCCAATAAGACTCACTGCTCCTTTGATACACAATTGACTCCTCTTGAGAACTAGTTGTAGTGGAAAAGCATTTAACATGTTTTAAGTATCAAATATTTTTAAGCAAAAGTGTCATTTAAATACATGGCCCTGACACCACACAGACTATCTATCTGTCAGAATATCAAAAGTCTGGTGTCAGGGCCAGAGGAAACTAAAGTGTCTGCTACAACAGTTACTACTTAAACATTGCAACATATTCTCAAAAATATACATTTAAAATTTCAAATAACCATATAACCAGAATTTTACCAACTACACTACTGCAATAGCAGATGAAAATTGTTACATGCTTTGACTACTACAGTTCTTATTCTACACGATTTTGAGACCAATCATCATTTTTTAAGTATTTCTGCTTTGTCATTGAGATTCCCATAGGAGCTTGTACCTCTCAAGCAGACTGCATGACCCTTGTCAATATTACTCCTTAGATCTTGACAGACTTGCAGTAGAATATATGCAAGTGAAACACCTCTCCATGCAGAGCTGTCCTCTGCATCTGTGCCATCAATCCGAGATGTTTATTGCCAGTTTTTCCCAAAAAACATGATAGGTTGACATATCAAATACTGATAACACACTGGCAGGTAAAATAATAATTTATCTTTCATGAAACAAGAATACTGCACACCCGTGAACACTGCCAAAGGATGTGATAGTTTTTATTGAAAATGACAAATTTCTCTTTTGCCAATATTTTCCTATTTATCTATCCACAATTAACATCGTTGAATAATTAATTTTGTGTGAAAACGTTTCTATGCAAGTTTCCTGAACAACCTATTCTCATCTGAAAGTGTCGGCCATTGCACCCAGCAATACCCCTTAAGGTGCTTCGGTACATTTCTGCCGAGAAAGATTTGAGAAATAAACAAAAAGTTTGTAATCGATAATGTACCCCTCCACAAATGTTTTGATGATATATATTTGTTCAGGTATAGTTACAGATATATTAACAACAAATATTTCAATATAAAATTATTTGAATTTGATAAAATGACCTAGATGATAATTGCTATATAATCAGAACCTATAGAATTCAGAGAGCTTATCTAAACTATTCTTTTGGGAAACAGTTACAATGATATCATTTTATTAATAGTTTTCATCTATGTTGTGCCAGGCTTGTCTTTGCTCAAATGATCAAAATAGTGTTGTATTAATAATTTTCAAGATAAAAACAGCTCTTCATATTTATGTAAAACCATATATACTATCTAATTTGAGCTTCTTCACATTGTTTTTTTGCCAAAAAAGTCTGGCACATGATAGATAATAATACAATATTATTGTAACTGTTTCACACACACACAAAAAATGTCTTAGATAAGCTCTCTGAATCTTCAGTTTTACATTACACATAAAAAAGGCGTGTAAGTTAACCATACATAGGTAAGGGTGTGGCTAACACGTGTAGACTTATTCCAGGTGTGTCTTGACACAGGCGACCCGGTTACCTCTGCACAAACGTTTTTTCCAATTACTGATCAACACCAGTCATTTATTAATATCAACTAACTGGCATAAATATAATAATTATATACTCTTTTAGGATCCGTTATTAACCATATTTGTTGATACGTGTCATGAATGGTACATGGATAAAGTGAAAGTAGGCCTAGATAGCAATATCTAGGTCGCAAGTTACGTCATACCTGTATGAACCAATAGCTGCTGGGGCTTTGGAAGTCTGAATGATTTTTCTCACAATTCCAGCCATTCTAATATAGAAAATACTGCAAATTCACGTGTCTCGTGCTAACTAGGCCTAACACACCCCTTTGGTTTCAGACGACCTCGCGAATGTCATTTTTCTACCTTACGTTGAAGAGTTCCAAACAGAATACAACATGTCTGCGCCCACCAAACAAACGTGGAGCGGAAGGAGGGAAGCATGTCTGACATTTTGAACAAAATAACAGAATGGTAATTGTTAGAACTAAACTGCCATTTGTTTGATGGTATTCAAACAGATTTTTTTATTTGGATTTCTCAGACACCACAAAGATGAAAGATTGTAATGATACCCACCTTAATTAAACTTGCCTCCTATATTAGCCGAAAATCACTTCAAACTTTCTTCTTCTTTTTTTTTTTTTAATTTTTCGTCTATCGCATTATACTGTAGTTATGAAACATCATGTCAATGAAAAAAATAAAATGTATAGTCACGTTTGATGTACCACAATTAATACTAACGTAAGAGTAAAATCTAAGCTCGGACTAAGAATTTAGTTTTAAGTAGACAACACATCCATTTAGCATCTTTAACTAAAGTATAATTCGCTGTAAATTAATGCGACTTTAAATGATATGTTGCAGCAGAACTGGACTGGGCTGAATGCCGGTAGCCAGGTAGCTCAAATGCTTAGATTGTTTATCTAGAGTTGGGAGGTCCACGGGTTCGAATGACATTCCAGTCGTTGCATTTTCCTCTGCAAAATTTAGTGTTAAAGTCATTTTGGCAATTTTGATAAAAAAGCTATACTCTGACTTGCATATAATAGCTGGTGAGTTTGAACAAGCTCATCATGTGGGTTTAAATACAGAGTTAGTTTTTACATGTAGGTCAAAGGTCAATGTCCGCAGGTCCTGCAAGTCTGCAAATATAGTACCAATGGAAAGGTCTTGTGACAATTAAGGAACGTACATGTTAAATATGAAAGGCCAGTCTCATATGGTTATCATACTGTACTGTGGCCAAGGTGAAAGTTTTCTAAAAGTACATCATACATTGAATTAATTAATATGGAAGAGCAGTAGATAGCGTAATCCGAAGGGTTCTGATGTTAATATCGCCTTTCAAGCTGCCTTGTCTACGTAGTAAGATCGTCAGAAAATTCGGACTATAGATAGCGTTGAACGATCAGCAGATAAAGTTATTCCTAAACATTGAGACTGCATGCTATATATATTTGGCCAACTTATTATCAGATCTTATTATGTTGACTGTTACAAGCAACAAGCTGTTAAAAGTATGTAGCTGTGTAAGTTTCTAACATTGAGGCCGATTTCATGCACAAGCTGTGAATCAATCTGTAGGATTTTATTCATGCTACAAATAGGAAATGAAACTTTTGAAATGCTGTTTTGGTCTTTATTTTTTGGAAATTAAGATTTTTTAAGATGATCTTTTTAGTTTTAGGGAAAAAGATAAATCGAGATGTCATATAATGAATGAATTTGAGATATGTATTGATTGCTCATTATAAACAGATCTTTTAATCTGCTACTCTATTATACAGATGGCCAACCAAAAAGGAACCAAGCGTAAAAGGGAGGTGGATGTTGATACACTTAAAGATGCACCTCGAGGTAAAATAACACTTTCTTGCCAAAATGTCAAATATTTTTGTTTTTTTTCTCAATTAGGTTGAAACAGAAAATTTGTGGTTTAGGTAACATGGTTATATAATTTTTAGCTCACCTGGAAGTGAAGTGTTATAGCCTGTTATTGTGATATATATACACATGTATTAGAAGTTTTATAGCCTGTTGGTTATTGTTATAACTTAACACTATTATAGCCTGTTGGTCATTGTTATAACTTTACAGTATTATAGTCTGTTGGTCATTGTTATAACTTAACAGTATTATAGCCTGTTGGTTATTGTTATAACTTTACAGTATTATAGCCTGTTGGTCATTGTTATAACTTTACAGTATTATAGCCTGTTGGTCATTGTTATAACTATACAGTATTGTAGCCTGTTGGTCATTGTTATAACTTTACAGTATTATAGCCTGTTGGTTATTGTTATAACTTTACAGTATTATAGCCTGTTGGTCATTGTTATAACTTTACAGTATTATAGCCTGTTGGTTATTGTTATAACTTTACAGTATTATAGCCTGTTGGTTATTGTTATAATGTTACAGTATTATAGCCTGTTGGTTATATTGTTATAACTTTACAGTATTATAGCATTTTGGTCATTGTTATAACTTTATAGTATTATAGCCTGTTAGTTATTGTTATAACTTTACAGTATTGTAGCCTGTTGGTTATTGTTATAACTTTACAGTATTATAGCCTGTTGGTCATTGTTATAACTTTACAGTATTATAGCCTGTTGGTCATTGTTATAACTTTACAGTATTATAGCCTGTTGGTCATTGTTATAACTTTACAGTATTATAGCCTGTTGGTTATTGTTATAACTTTACAGTATTATAGCCTGTTGGTCATTGTTATAACTTTACAGTATTATAGCCTCTTGGTTATTGTTATAACTTTACAGTATTATAGTCTGTTATTTATTGTTATAACTTTACAGTATTATAGCCTGTTGGTTATTGTTATAACTTTACAGTATTATAGCCTGTTGGTTATTGTTATAACTTTACAGTATTATAGCCTGTTGGTTATTGTTATAACTTTACAGTATTATAGCCTGTTGGTTATTGTTATAACTTTTTCTGTTGGTACTTTATTACATGGCCCCCTCCATCAAATGAGTAATGATCAATTCATGAGCAAATTGATATGATAATTAATCTCACAAAAATTTTTGTACAGAGGTTAGGGTAGTAGAGTATGTGGAGAATCGAGCAGCAGAGATCAAAGCCCTGCAGAAGTATCTTGGCGAGTCAAGGGGAAACCGCCTTGTTATGCAGCTTCTCCCTAAAGGTCTGAGACGGCGAGCCCTTAGTCACAACATCAAACGGCTACCACGGCGACTCCGGGAGGCGGCCAAAAAAGAGGTATGCCAAAATACATTATATAAATTAATAGTGAACACCTGAAAATATAACTTTGTTGATAACTGAAAAGCAGTAAACATTAACAGGAGATTGTTTGATTGTAGATATTTCATACTCATTTAAAATGAATTGTATTCTTATATCACACATGATTATAATACCATCCTTTATAGTGTGGTGTTTTAATCAGGTATGTACATGTGGATACTGACTTTGTGGGTATATACTGATACAGAATTATTAAATCATATAGGTAAGACAAAAGCTATTGTTCCAGTGTGTTAGATATGTAAACATGTACATTGTCATATTTAGATTAAACAATTTTCAACTATAAAACCACATATTTTCTCCAGTATGTCAACCGTGATACAAAGTCACGAAGAAAACCCCCAAGTCGTAAGTTTCGTCGACGACCAAAGAATTTACTGGACGAGTACAACAGAAGGCAACGAAAACATGTTTGGTTAGAGACACACATTTGGCATGCCAAACGATTTAAAATGGAGGAAAAATGGGGGTACAAAATTCCAATACAGCCTACAGATAAAAGCAAGAGGGCATCCTATAGGTCAACTAAACGCCATTGTCTCATTCAGGTAACAGACTAACAGGAATTAATCTTAGAATCATGGCATTATGTCAGACGATACTATATTTTATACACCAGTCAAAATTTGTCCAAAATATTTTGTTTTGACAGGGTCAGTTTATCAAGCCCAAACTTTTATTTGTCTGGAGATCTCATTTTTTTAAACCAATCATTATTATTGTGATATATAGTTGTGATTTTCTGAGTTGCATTTTGATTTGAAATTTTTGAAAAAGTCATGATTAATATGAATTGTATAACTTAATGAAAGAGTTGTTGCTCTTCATTTGTTTCAGTATTTTGATTTTTCCAGAGACCTCCTCACTTTTTGTTTTACTCTAATATAAATCTAAATCTCTAATTAGCATATGTACATGGATGTTTAGTTTCTTGTTGATTATTCTTTTTTAAGGACCATTCGTACATGTGTTGTATAGAGCTGAAAGGGCCAGAGCATTGTCTATTGGATGGTCTGAGTCACATGACCAATAATTCCACAGGTAAGATATGTATTGTTACAATATAGAATTACATATAAATCTGTAAAAGGAACGAGTCTGTGTGGCCTTTTACGTAGTGTTAAGTACAGTCTCTGTCACTCAGCTGATAGAGCGGGTCGGTTTTGGGTGCACATAGTGTTAAATACGGTCTCTGTCACTCAGCTGATGGAACAGGGTCGGTTGTGGGGTGCACATAGTGTTAAATACGGTCTCTGTCACTCAGCTGATGGAACAGGTTGTTGTGGGGTGTACATAGTGTTAAATACAGTCTCTGTCACTCAGCTGATGGAACAGGTTGTTGTGGGGTGTACATAGTGTTAAATACGGTCTCTGTCACTCAGCTGATGGAGCGGGTCGGTGTGGGGTGTACATAGTGTTAAATACAGTCTCTGTCACTCAGCTGATGGAACAGGTTGTTGTGGGGTGCACATAGTGTTAAATACGGTCTCTGTCACTCAGCTGATGGAACAGGTTGTTTTGGGGTGCACATAGTGTTAAATACAGTCTCTGTCACTCAGCTGATGGAGCGGGTCGGTGTGGGGTGTACGTAGTGTTAAATACGGTCTCTGTCACTCAGCTGATGGAACAGGTTGTTGTGGGGTGCACATTGTGTTAAATACGGTCTCTGTCACTCAGCTGATGGAGCGGGTTGGTGTGGGGTGTACATAGTGTTAAATACGGTCTCTGTCACTCAGCTGATAGAACAGGTTGTTGTGGGGTGCACATAGTGTTAAATACGGTCTCTGTCACTCAGCTGATGGAGCGGGTCGGTTTGGGGTGTACATAGTGTTAAATACGGTCTCTGTCACTCAGCTGATGGAGCGGGTCGGTGTGGGGTGTACATAGTGTTAAATACAGTCTCTAGTTGTCTCTTAGCTGAAGAAGCATGCTTCACTTGTCAAGAATGTGTTTTTCCTGTTCTTTTACATTGGTGCCCAACTAAAATCTCACAGTGGTGGTATTGAGAGTCATTGGGGAGTATGTCGGTGTGACCTTGGACATTCAGCTGACGGAACATACATTGCTTCTTTGGCTCAGGAGGTAGAGATAGGGATTACGTCAGTGACCCAGGTTTGATTCCAGTTGGGGCACTCAGCAGGAATGTGCTTTTCCTTGTTCTTTCAGAAATCATTGCTCTTTGAAACGAGGTCAATTAATATTTTCAAGGTTATCAGTCCACTACCAGTGAAATTCGGGAAGGAGGGTCTTATGTATACACAACACCAAAGTTTATCAGCACTCTAACAACTTCACTCCTTGATGGATTGTGATGAAACTTACAAAATTACAGAGGACCATGATATCTTGTACAAGATCAAGTTTCAGGGTTGTTGGATCAAGGTCACTTACTATTTTTAGAAAATCCTTGTCAGCACTCTAACGTAATATGCCTCATCCCATATTTGTCCGCTTGTGTAAAATTTAATTTAGTAATCAATTAAGGTGAGGACTTGCTTGTGATTGATGATTCTGTATTTGTGAGCAGAGGCTTATCAGTAGATAAATATGGTATTACATCACTATTGCTTTGCTACACACACCTCTACTTTCTGATTCTAGGTCAAACTTTTGCAGCCAAAGGCTGTCTGTCTGGGATAAGGGAAGGTCTGACAATGCTCTACTCGTGTGATCACTATCCTCTGGGGGCCATCGGCTGTGCCTCATTTCTATGGAAACCTCTGACAGGAAGTGATGTCACACTGACAAATATTAGGCAGTTATGGATTTGGGTCCACCCTGGTTGTCATGGTGAAGTCTGTCAGAATCTGGAGAAGTCTTTCCTGTTATCCAAGGAAATGAAATATCAAAACAAGGGCATGGAAGTTTGGACAGAAACTTCGGAAGAGAATACACAAATTTCTGATACTGACAATGATGAAACACAGGGAAAAGTTGATACTCAGGTTGAAAGTATGAAGATAAATGAAACCGTGGAAAACGGTTGTCAAGACAACAATAAGACATCAAACAACAATTCTGTGAAACCAAACTTAAACAGATCACAAAAAACTGACAGTGGCAGTGAGAAAGAGCTTGTGACCTGGGAGATGAAAGTTGGGGAAGTGGAGATGGAGTCATTGAAGGATTGTCTTGTTCGATTCTGTCTGACAGGTCCTATGTCACAAACAGTTCTATCACAAACACTTCAGGTAAACATTGAAGGATCGTCTTCTATCTATACACAAACAGTTCTATCACACACACTTCAGGTAAACATTGAAGGATCGTCTTCTATCTATACACAAACAGTTCTATCACACACACTTCAGGTAAACATTGAAGGATTGTTTTTATCTATACACAAACAGTTCTATCACAAACACTTCAGGAAAACATTGAAGGATCGTCTTCTATCTATACACAAACAGTTCTAGCTATCACAAACACTTCAGGTAAACATTGAAGGATCGTCTTCTATCTATACACAAACAGTTCTATCACAAACACTTCAGGTAAACATTGAAGGATCGTCTTCTATCTATACACAAACAGTTCTATCACACACACTTCAGGTAAACAGGTGGTTATTGGGCCTTTAGCATCTAGCAAATGTCTTTCTCTACTCCCTTGGAAGCATACAGACATAGCTGACATTTTGGCACTAATGGTTACCTTACAACATTTCTTCACCGCCCTATATGGCATACTCTGCCACGTACTCATTCACAGCTCAATGTCAACTGGCACACAATGAAGTAAAGTATCTTATTCAAGGATACAACATAGTGCCTGTGCTGGAATTTTATTCTTCCTTATTTGTAACATTACTTAATATTCATCTATATATTTGACCTGAACTTCTCACCGAGGACCACAGACTGGTAACATTCTATCTATACATTTGACCTGAACTTCTCACCGAGGACCACAGACTAGTAACATTCTATCTATACATTTGACCTGAACTTCTCACCGAGGACCAAAGACTGGTAACATTCTATCTATACATTTGACCTGAACTTCTCACTGAGGACCACAGACTGGTAACATTCTATATATACATTTGATCTGAACTTCTCACCGCGGGACCACAGACTGGTAACATTCTATCTATACATTTGACCTGAACTTCTCACCGAGGGATCACAGACTGGTAACATTCTATATATACATTTGACCTGAACTTCTCACCGAGGGACCACAGACTGGTAACATTCTATATATACATTTGACCTGAACTTCTCACTGACGACCACAGACTGGTAACATTCTATCTATACATTTGACCTGAACTTCTCACTGAGGACCACAGACTTGTACTTAACATTCTATCTATACATTTGACCTGAACTTCTCACTGAGGACCACAGACTGGTAACATTCTATCTATACATTTGACCTGAACTTCTCACCGAGGACCACAGACTTGTACTTAACATTCTATCTATACATTTGACCTGAACTTCTCACTGAGGACCACAGACTGGTAACATTCTATCTATACATTTGACCTGAACTTCTCACCGAGGACCACAGACTGGTAACATTCTATATATACATTTGACCTGAACTTCTCACCGAGGGATCACAGACTGGTAACATTCTATCTATACATTTGACCTGAACTTCTCACCGAGGGACTACAGACTTGTACTAAACATTCTATCTATACATTTGACCTGAACTTCTCACTGAGGACCACAGACTGGTAACATTCTATCTATACATTTGACCTGAACTTCTTACTGAGGGACCACAGACTGGTAACATTCTATCTATACATTTGACCTGAACTTCTCGCCGAGGGACCACAGACTGGTAACATTCTATCTATACATTTGACTTGAACTTCTCACTGAGGACCACAGACTGGTAACATTCTATCTATACATTTGACCTGAACTTCTCAACGAGGACCACAGACTGGTAACATTCTATATATACATTTGACCTGAACTTCTCACCGAGGACCACTGACTGGTAACATTCTATCTATACATTTGACCTGAACTTCTCACTGAGGACCACAGACTGGTAACATTCTATATATACATTTGACCTGAACTTCTCACCGAGGGACCACAGACTGGTAATATTCTATCTATACATTTGACCTGAACTTCTCACTGAGGACCACAGACCGGTAACATTCTATCTATACATTTGACCTGAACTTCTCGCCGAGGGACCACAGACTGGTAACATTCTATCTATACATTTGACCTGAACTTCTCACTGAGGACCACAGACTGGTAACATTCTATCTATACATTTGACCTGAACTTCTCACCGAGGACCACAGACTGGTAACATTCTATCTATACATTTGACCTGAACTTCTCACCGAGGACCACAGACTGGTAACATTCTATCTATACATTTGACCTGAACTTCTCACTGAGGACCACAGACCGGTAACATTCTATCTATATATTTGACCTGAACTTCTCACAGAGGACCACAGACTGGTAATATTCTATCTATACATTTGACCTGAACTTCTCACCGAGGACCACAGACAGGTAACATTCTATCTATACATTTGACCTGAACTTCTCACTGAGGACCACAGACCGGTAACATTCTATCTATATATTTGACCTGAACTTCTCACCGAGGACCACAGACTGGTAACATTCTATCTTTACATTTGACCTGAACTTCTCACCGAGGACCACAGACTGGTAACATTCTATCTATACATTGGACCTGAACTTCTCACCGAGGACCACAGACTGGTAACATTCTATCTATACATTGGACCTGAACTTCTCACCGAGGACCACAGACTGGTAACATTCTATCTATACATTTGACCTGAACTTCTCACTGAGGACCACAGACTGGTAACATTCTATCTATACATTTGACCTGAACTTCTCACCGAGGGATCACAGACTGGTAACATTCTATCTATACATCTGACCTGAACTTCTCACCGAGGGACCACAGACTGGTAACATTCTATCTATACATTTGACCTGAACTTCTCACTGAGGACCACAGACTGGTAACATTCTATCTATACATCTGACCTGAACTTCTCACTGAGGACCACAGACTGGTAACATTCTATCTATACATTTGAGGTGAACTTCTCACCGAGGACCACAGACTGGTAACATTCTATCTATACATTTGACCTGAACTTCTCACTGAGGACCACAGACCGGTAACATTCTATCTATATATTTGACCTGAACTTCTCGCCGAGGGACCACAGACTGGTAACATTCTATCTATACATTTGACCTGAACTTCTCACTTAGGACCACAGACTGGTAAGATTCTATCTATACATTTGACTGAACTTCTCACCGAGGGACCACAGACCTGTACTTAATATTCTATATATACATTTGACCTGAACTTCTCACCGAGGGACCACAGACTGGTAACATTCTATATATACATTTGACCTGAACTTCTCACTGAGGACCACAGACTGGTAACATTCTATCTATACACTTGACCTGAACTTCTCACTGAGGACCACAGACTGGTAACATTCTATCTATATATTTGACCTGAACTTCTCACTGAGGACCACAGACTGGTAACATTCTATCTATATATTTGACCTGAACTTCTCGCCGAGGGACCACAGACTGGTAACATTCTATCTATATATTTGACCTGAACTTCTCGCCGAGGGACCACAGACTTGTAACATTCTATCTATATATTTGACCTGAACTTCTCACCGAGGACCACAGACTGGTAACATTCTATCTATACATTTGACCTGAACTTCTCACCGAGGGACCACAGACCGGTAACATTCTATCTATACATTTGACCTGAACTTCTCACTGAGGACCACAGACTGGTAAGATTCTATCTATACATTTGACCTGAACTTCTCACCGAGGGACCACAGACCTGTACTTAATATTCTATCTATACATTTGGCTGAACTTCTCACTGAGGACCACAGACTGGTAACATTCTATATATACATTTGACCAGAACTTCTCACCGAGGACCACAGACCGGTAACATTCTATCTATACATTTGACCTGAACTTCTCACTGAGGACCACAGACTGGTATAGATATAGGCACCTTTCCTTTGAAGTGGAAATATTTTGTACAAGAATTGATCATCCATGGTCTTATAACGGCATCATTTAATATTCTACACAAAACATTTTATAGGTGGCTGATATAATACCACAAGGAAGCAGGGACTTATGGTGGCAGCAATTTTACAGCAAGGATCACATGGCCATTGGTCATACACAGCAAAGACAATTCTGGAATGAGGTCACTAAGTGCAGATCTCCAGGGGAGCTAACTCCCCACTTAGTGATGGGTTTAACAGTAAGAGACCCCAGGATCTTGATGCCTGATATCAGAACCAAGGCCACAGAAAATCAGGAGGGTAAGAAATACAACTGATACTTTGTGGCTTTTAAAAAGGAATGCTTTGCTAAATTGAAGAATTATTTTCTGAAGAAAATTTTTAGATGATATTAAACTTTAATTTCTTGATTGAAGTTGTTTTGGATACCCAGAAAGTACACTTCAATTAAAATCAATAATTATATGTCCCACATTCCAAAATTCATTGAACTTTCTGTGTTTTTCCTCCAAAAACTACCAAACAAATTTCCTTGGTAAATGTGATATTATGCAAGCTCTACAATTTATTTGGATTAGTGAGCATCCTGTTTACATAATTGTTATCTAGATGATATTCAGCAAATGAGGGATGTGTTGAGATGGCCACTATATAATCTACATGTAACTATCTACTCAATTTGGTTAAAGTTGAACCCATCATTTTTTTGAGCAATAGACCTAAATGCAAAACATTAATGTTGGATATTAATGATAATGTCTTCATTTTCTGCTGGAAGTCAGATTGTTTCATTACATTTGATATATATCCTGTGTAAAACTTGCTATGTCCATTACCTGGTACTGTTAAGATGCAGTCAGTGAATTCTAAGAATCAACTGTATCAAACAGTTATGGGACTTGCCAATACTTTCAAGTAGAAAAACCACTCTATAACTTCCGTTTGATGTTCCTTTTTTTCTCTCAGTAATTTTTATACTCATGTATACTCACTAATATAAAATATCAGTTTTGATAACTGTATCTTATGTGTAAACAAAGTAAGCACACTGTATTGTGAATGATATTCATTCCTACGTTCACAGACTACTTAGTCAACTATATTTACAGCCAAAGTATTGATTCTGTTTCTTTTTACCCGGGTAATAATTTCAAATTTTCAAATAGTTTCCTTCAGCTAAGCCATAATGCAAATCTGCCAGAGTTCAATTTTTGGTAAAATCTGCTCCGAAGTACAAAAGTACAAAAGTACTTCCCAATTTTTGTTGTCAGAAATTGTATAAAAAATCCATTGGACCACGCATAAGGAAATTTTCTGAAATGTCATCTATTGTAGTTTTCAAGTCTACAAAAATGTTAAGTTTATGTTTATTGTTCACAGTGGAGACTGACCCTTGTGTAATGTCCGAAGCTCCTGTACCAGATGTTAAGTTTATGTTTATTGTTCACAGTGGAGACTGACCCTTGTGTAATGTCCGAAGCTCCTGTACCAGATGTTAAGTTTATGTTTATTGTTCACAGTGGAGACTGACCCTTGTGTAATGTCCGAAGCTCCTGTACCAGATGTTAAGTTTATGTTTATTGTTCACAGTGGAGACTGACCCTTGTGTAATGTCCGAAGCTCCTGTACCAGATGTTAAGTTTATGTTTATTGTTCACAGTGGAGACTGACCCTTGTGTAATGTCCGAAGCTCCTATACCAGATGTTAAGTTTATTTTTATTGTTCACAGTGGAGACTGACCCTTGTGTCCGAAGCTCCTGTACCAGATGTTAAGTTTATGTTTTTTGTTCACAGTGGAGACTGACCCTTGTGTAATGTCCGAAGCTCCTGTACCAGACGTGTCCTTATCAGCCATTTGGGATCCAACTGTGAGATCAAATGTCAAAGAAACCAAAATGACAGATCACCAACTCAATAAACTCAAGTCAGAGCATCTGATACCAGGTAAGTTGGAATGTTACTTGTGGAGTATATGTCAGAATTTCACAGCTCAGACAATGAATTCCGTTGTACTTGTGATACACAAATGTTATTGTCCCATAGTATTGAGATTAAAGCTTTAAACAATTTATGTAATTTTTGCAGGAACTCCTCTAGAGTTAGGCCAAAGGGAATCCAAAATCCCCATAATCCTTATCCAGAATCCTGGAGTTAGGTCAAGGTCAAAAGGTCAAAGCAGTACAGCTCCCAGTTACGGCAGTGGATGGGACATTGTAATTCCAGCAGGATGGAGCATGGCATTCTGGGTAGGATTTAATTACAGGTGTGCACGAGCAGGTGGACTTCAGGAGTCCGAAAGTGTTGCTCATGAGCAGGGAGTACTGCACTTTCCACAAGGTTACCCGGATACTGTTGTAGGTAGGGAAGATGAGAGAAACCTACATCATCAGTTATTGGATACATACAACAAGAAGCCACCTGCCAAGCGTCCTAATTATACCAAGCTCGGTATACAATGCCCATTCCAATTCCCCTGGAGAAGCCTTGTGAAGCAGTGGGCAATGAAAGAAGGGATGGAAGAAAAGTGGAATCAAACTGGAGATGAATTTTATGTATTGAAAGACAAGGGAATTTTGAAGGAAGTGAGTAAAGTTCTAACAGAGTTTACAGATAGAAAGCTGTCCAAAGAAAACAAAGAAGGTCTATCTACAAACATGGTTTCCAGGAACCACCAATTTCTGAGCCTTGTAAGCAAGAATACTAACTGTCTGGTTCCTGTGGAGATTGCAATGGCTACTCGTGGTTGTCCTGAACGATTTGCAAACATATCCATCCCAACACAAGAGGATTTGGCTCGACTTGTATCTGACCCAAAATCTGGTGGTCCAACAGAAATGGTGCATAAAACAAGGAATGAAAAGGAAGACATGAAAAAAACAAAGAAACAAAAGTTAGATAAAAATAGTGAAAAACGTTCAATAGGAAAAATGGAGGATTCTCATACCGCTGGAAATGAGGAAGGCCCTTCTCAGAGTGAAACGCATAATGTTGATGAGATGAGTGTTGACCTTATTGGTAACTGCAGTCGTTCAGTGATTGGTTACATAAAGGAAGGAGGATTCATGTTGGGAGTGGGGAATGGCAGGGGCCTAGGATTTGTCTCAATCATTGGACTTATCAAACTGTTGGGTACATTGCCACACAAACTACCTTGTACAGTGTTAGTGAGAAACCCAACGTCCTATCAGTATAGGTATGCCAACCTACATGTTCTTTATTAAAAGGTGAAATATCAGCATGTTTTATTGTCTATGTATTAATGTCAGAAAAGATGGCCGCCACAGCCTTCGATTGGCTAAAAAAACTAATTCACTATAATTCTTTTATTCTTCACTGGAATTCAATAAATCTTTGCTGGAGGGAGGGACACAAGATGAACTTTAATTTTGAGAAACAAGAGGCCCATGGGCACAGTCACCTGAAATTTGATATATGTATTTTCGCAGATTTGATTCCTGTGACCTTAAATTTGAAGTCAATGTGTTCACCCTAGCATGCTACAGGCCATATATCGGGTTTCAAAGTGTGTAGATCTTCCAGAAGACGTTTAAAAGATTTAAGCATATTTGAGCCAATGTTGGCCATGAATGAAGGTCAAGGTCATACTAATTCATTTGAATAATCAACATAGCCCCTTACCCCAGCATGCCATAGAACCTATATCAGGTCTCCTGACCTCTTGGCTATTGAGAAGTAATTTAAACATTTTTGCATATTGGACCCCTGTCACCTTGAATGAATGTCAAGGTCATTCATTTGATTAATCTTGATAGCCGTTCAGCCAAACATGCTTTAGGCCCAATATCAAACCTCTAGGCCCTTTGGTCAATGAGAAGCATTTTTCAAGCAAACATAACTTCATATCATAATTATAAAGTATCCAAAGTATCAAATAATTATATTAGTAGAAAGGTAGGAGCAGATGTCTGGACAAAAAATGGAATACTGATATAAACAAAGGGGAATAACTTTTAAAGAAACCGACAAATTGTACCTAATTCTTTTCAGGGAAACACAATAGCATATTGCGATTTTAAATCCTATTAAGGTTTAAAGAAACTGGTCAAAAATGTAGGAGCAGATCTTTGGACAAAAAGTGAAATACCCCCGGTAAACAAAGGGCAATAAATTAACTTGTACAAAAACAGTTGATTTGGAATTCTTATCAGTGAGGCACAACTTCATATCATGATCACAATTTATACCATGATTGAAAGAGATCAGTCTAAAAGTGTAGGAGGACATTAACAGATAAATGACAGTTTATGGCAGATGGACACCGTTTTACCATAATACTCTCGTCAAATGTGTAAACAAGTGAGAAATTAAGCTCAACACCAAGCTAATCAGAAAAGTAACGGTAAACAGTAGGTTTGTTTTGTATTCCTGATTAAAAATTAAAACTGAAAGAAAGTTCATTGATACTTCCATGCTACAACCCAATATGAAAAGTCTCTTGGTTAATAGGAAACATTCAAGGCGGATGGACGATGGGAGATCTGATTCATCACTTCATATCTGTAATTTGCCTTGAAGTCATTTCAAAGATAAAGCAGATCATGAACACATCATGTTTTATTGGTACAAAAGTAGGATTACTTGGAGACCAAGAATCATAACTTTGTTCACAATTTTCATAATCATTCCTCAAACAGAAAAAACGGTCAACAATCTAAAGTTGATTAATAGAAAGAATTGAATTTTGCCTCTATTTGGAGCCAACCTAAAACACTATTATCAAGCTTAACGTCCCTCTCTACTGTAGGTCCTGATTTAGCGTAACTTTAATCTTATTTGAGAAATGTTCACACTGGAATCATTGCACTACATTATGATAGTTATATACTTGTAGTAGATATGATGTAGGTGAGCTACTTCATCATCGCGCTAGCTTGTTAAAATTAGGGTAAAATTTGAGTACCCCAAATTAGGACATTTACAGTATATATTGTAGTTTATTTGGAATCCTGTTTATCATGTACATTTGATTAGATGATGGATTTATGATGGTTTGATGTGACGATGGATTTATGGTGGTTTGATGAGACAATGGATTTATGGTGGTTTGATCAGATGATGGATTTATGATGGTGTGATCAGATGATTGATTTATGGTGGTTTGATCAGATGATGGATTTATGATGGGTGTGATCAGATGATTGATTTATGATGGTGTGATTAGATGATTGATTTATGATGGTGTGATCAGATGATTGATTTATGATGGTGTGATCAGATGATTGATTTATGATGGTGTGATCAGATGATTGATTTATGATGGTGTGATCAGATGATTGATTTATGATGGTGTGATCAGATGATTGATTTATGATGGTGTGATCAGATGATTGATTTATGATGGTGTGATCAGATGATTGATTTATGATGGTGTGATCAGATGATTGATTTATGATGGTGTGATCAGATGATTGATTTATGATGGTGTGATCAGATGATTGATTTATGATGGTTTGATCAGATGATGGATTTATGATGGTTTGATGAGACGATGGATTTATGATGGGTGTGATCAGATGATTGATTTATGATGGTGTGATCAGATGATGGATTTATGACGGTGTGATCAGATGATTGATTTATGATGGTGTGATCAGATGATTGATTTATGATGGTGTGATCAGATGATTGATTTATGATGGTGTGATCAGATGATTGATTTATGATGGTTTGATCAGATGATGGATTTATGATGGTTTGATGAGACGATGGATTTATGATGGGTGTGATCAGATGATTGATTTATGATGGTGTGATCAGATGATGGATTTATGATGGTGTGATCAGATGATTGATTTATGATGGTGTGATCAGATGATTGATTTATGATGGTGTGATCAGATGATTGATTTATGATGGTTTGATCAGATGATGGATTTATGATGGTTTGATGAGACGATGGATTTATGATGGGTGTGATCAGATGATTGATTTATGATGGTGTGATCAGATGATGGATTTATGATGGTGTGATCAGATGATTGATTTATGATGGTGTGATCAGATGATTGATTTATGGTGGTTTGATCAGATGATTGATTTATGATGGTGTGATCTGATGATTGATTTATGATGGTGTGATCAGATGATTGATTTATGATGGTGTGATCAGATGATTTATGATGGTGTGATCAGATGATGGATTTATGGTGGTTTGATCAGATGATTGATTTATGGTGGTTTGATCAGATGATGGATTTATGATGGTGTGATCAGATGATTGATTTATGATGGTTTGATCAGATGATTGATTTATGATGATGTGATTAGATGATTGATTTATGATGGTGTGATCAGATGATTGATTTATGATGGTGTGATCAGATGATTGATTTATGGTGTGATCAGATGATAGATTTATGATGGTGTGATCAGATGATGGATTTATGATGGTTTGATCAGATGATTGATTTATGGTGTGATCAGATGATAGATTTATGATGGTGTGATCAGATGATGGATTTATGATGGTGTGATCAGATGATGGATTTATGATGGTGTGATCAGATGATTGATTTATGATGGTGTGATCAGATGATAGATTTATGATGGTTTGATCAGATGATGGATTTATGATGGTTTGATCAGATGATTGATTTATCATGGTGTGATCAGATGATAGATTTATGATGGTGTGATCAGATGATTGATTTATGATGGTGTGATCAGATGATGGATTTATGATGGTGTGATCAGATGATTGATTTATGATGGTGTGATCAGATGATAGATTTATGATGGTGTGATCAGATGATTGATTTATGGTGTGATCAGATGATTGATTTATGATGATGTGATTAGATGATGGATTTATGGTGGTTTGATCAGATGATGGATTTATGGTGTGATCAGATGATTGATTTATGATGATGTGATCAGATGATTGATTTATGATGGTGTGATCAGATGATTGATTTATGATGGTGTGATCAGATGATTGATTTATGATGGGTGTGATCAGATGATTGATTTATGATGGTGTGATCAGATGATTGATTTATGATGGTGTGATCAGATGATTGATTTATGATGGTGTGATCAGATGATTGATTTATGATGGTGTGATCAGATGATTGATTTATGATGGTGTGATCTGATGATTGATTTATGATGGTGTGATCAGATGATTGATTTATGATGGTGTGATCTGATGATTGATTTATGATGGTGTGATCAGATGATGGATTTATGATGGTGTGATCAGATGATTGATTTATGATGGTGTGATCAGATGATTGATTTATGATGGTGTGATCAGATGATTGATTTATGGTGTGATCAGATGATTTATGATGGTGTGATCAGATGATTGATTTATGATGGTGTGATCAGATGATTTATGATGGTGTGATCAGATGATTGATTTATGATGGTGTGATCAGATGATTGATTTATGATGGTGTGATCAGATGATTGATTTATGATGGTGTGATTAGATGATGGATTTATGATTGTTTGATTACATGATGGATTATGATGGTGTGATCAGATGATTGATTTATGATGGTGTGATTAGATGATTGATTTATGATGGTGTGATTAGATGATGGATTTATGGTGTGATCAGATGATTGATTTATGGTGGTTTGATTAGATGATTGATTTATGATGGTGTGATCAGATGATTGATTTATGATGGTGTGATTAGATGATGGATTTATGATGGTTTGATCAGATGATTGATTTATGATGGTGTGATCAGATGATTGATTTATGGTGTGATCAGATGATTGATTTATGATGGGTGTGATCAGATGATGGATTTATGATGGTGTGATCAGATGATTGATTTATGATGGTATCTGAAGAAATCAAAGGCCCACTCCTGGTAGTATCCACCAAAATATATCTTCTCTAAACTATTCCAAATTAGACTGATCAAGTCAGACTGCAGGTACTCTTTCATAGGTGGTGTTCATATAAAGTCCAATAGCATCAATAGATTTAGACAAAATTTGAAATATAGACATAACTCAATAACATTCATGGTATATTTTCCCATAATGACCTGAAGTACTAGCAAGGGAAATTACGTACTTCAGCCAAATATCCAATATAATGATTTCTGATTAAATAACAATAGATATAATCTTTAACATACAGAAAGAAAAAAAGAATAAAAAACAACAACAAAAAACCTCACACATCCAGAACTATTTTAATTACCAAAATTGATAAACTTAAGTTATGAAACAAGAGGCCATTAAGAGGGCCTGTATCGCTCACCTGGATAATTCATGGTGATGATGGTAAAACACTCAATAAGTTATATATTACAGATACCCTCTCAGTCTGGGATCTACCACTCAGTATCGTGCATTAGTCAACATTTTCTTTTAACTAACAATTAGCTTTCTGGTTCCTAACATTTGACATTTGGACTAGAAATACAATGGTAATGAAGCAAAATATACAAACATACTATGATGTGACTCTTGGTTCCTTCCACCTCCATATTTCTTGTGCTTTCATTATTATTTACCCTTCACCTCCCCTCCCCCCCTCCTCCACCCAATATAAGAGACAGGGTCATTGTCAGAAACCTTAGCCTTTGACCCAGTGACCTTGATCATTGATCAGTTGACTCCTTGATTAATTCCAACTTTGCCTCATAATGTCAAAAATATTCATTACTGAAAAGATAGATAATTACATAAGTACACAATACTGGCCCCTCTCTACTGTAGCAGTCATACAAGAAGGCTCAGATAGCCTTATGAGTAATGTTACTGAAAATACTTCTGAGTTTGTCAATGTCAATTCGGAGCTCGAATGACTGGGATTCATATACCCTACTGTTAAACCAGGATTATGATAAATTAGAATGAGGCTTCTCATTCAGAGTGAGACTTCCTGTTCTGACAGGGTATAAAAGGCAGAGAAAATTCCCATTAACAGGTCAGTTCTGAAAGTTTGTTTGGCGGCACAACTTACAGCGAAGGCTTCGAGTGATACGTGCTGGTGTCATAGCGAAGGCTTCAAGTGATACGTGCTTAAGTCTTAAGTCTTGGCTCTTTCATGGCTCTGATCAAACTGTGCTGGGTTTGGCGAGTTGCTCATCAGTGTAGAACTAGGGAACACACTACTGAGCGGAAAATAACACAACAATGAAAGCTACTGTATATATGTTGTAATGGCTCCTGTACAGCCATTGTTTGTTTGTTTGTTTGTTTGTTTTTGTTTAACGTCCTATTAACAGCCAGGGTCATTTAAGGACGGGCCAGGTTTGGAGGTGGAGGAAAGCCGGAGTACCCGGAGAAAAACCACCGGCCTACGGTCAGTACCTGGCAACTGCCCCACGTAGGTTTCGAACTCGCAACCCAGAGGTAGAGGGCTAGTGATAAAGTATCAGGACACCTTAACCACTCGGCCACCGCGGCCCCACCTGTACAGCCATACAACTTTACTGGGGCACAGCCGTGTAAATTTACTGGGGCACAGCCGTGTAAATTTACTGGGGCACAGCTGTGTAAATTTACTGGGGCACAGCCGTGTAAATTTACTGGGACACAGCCATATAAATTTACTGGGGCACAGCCGTGTAAATTTACTGGGACACAGCTGTGTAAATTTACTGGGACACAGCCGTGTAAATTTACTGGGACACAGCCATATAAATTTACTGGGGCATAGTCTTGTAAATTTACTGGGACACAGCTGTGTAAATTTACTGGGACACAGCCGTGTAAATTTACTGGGACACAGCCATATAAATTTACTGGGGCATAGTCTTGTAAATTTACTGGGGCACAGCCATATAAATTTAGTGGGCCACAGCCATATAAATTTACTGGGGCACAGCTGTGTAAATTTAGTGGGGCACAGCTGTGTAAATTTACTGGGGCACAGCTGTGTAAATTTACTGAATTACGATCCCCATGTCAAAATTGACCCAGTAGTTTTGAGGAATATTAAAATGTAAAAAGTTGATAGACGACAGAGGCTGCTGTATAACATAGGTAATAAAAATTTTGAATACATTTCATAATGTGTGTGAATTAACATTTTCATTCATGATGGAAGCCGATCACATTCATGATTTTCCCTGAAAACTTAATAATTGATGTTGAGTGAGTATATATATAGTCACGAAGGGTTACAATGCCCTATACCACCTTTCAAATTCTTAATATATTACACTAAAATATTTGAAAGCATCCTAAACAAAGCATTTTATTTCAACACTTCGGGTGTATGGTTTGTTAATCGGTGACGGATGATCAGTAAGAAAACCTAGTTGCCCTGTTACCTTAAACATTTACTGTACAACAGTTCCAGAAAACTGTAAAACTCAATTGATTATATAAATTTCTTTATACACATACAAACAGCTCTCAGTTTGACTGATTGTCAATACATGCTTTCATGGAGAGTTTCTCCACCCTAAACTATTTGACAACATTATCTAAAAGAGACCACATATCTCTAGGCTAATTGATGACAACATTTTTACTTCTAAAGAGATCAGATTTAAGTGTTTCATTTTGCATGATTTTTACACAGAAAGTCAAAGTTTGGTTGCATCCAAATAAATGCTCCCTGCCACATCGCCATGGATACATGAAAGTAGTACTTCCTCCACTGAAGACAAAAGTGTTGAATACACATAACTGAAAATGAGGTTGTCATTCGTTGGGGACAATAGATTCCAGAAACTCCTTTATGTCTTTCATTTCCTGAAATAAAGATGAAATGATTGATTAACAAAATATCCCAGAGGAATCTTATTATCTGCATGCATGCAGACTGAAGTCATAAAAATAAGAGGTTTAATGGGCCTGTATCACTAATCGATACAATAAATCAATTACAATCAAAACAAGAGATCCCAGAGGGATCTTAGAGCGCCCACCATTGAATGATCTTTATAGGTTCCATGTCAGACTGATCCTCTCTCTATTTTTTCCCTTCTTTCTTTTTTTCCTCTTACTAATCTGCTAACATGAGCACATGGAACTTACATGTCAAAATTGAGAAACATCCCTCCAATACTTTTAATCAAGGGGAACCTATTCATGAAATTTGAGAAATGGCGATAATGGCTGGTCCAAAAATGCAATACTAGGGACCAAGGGGAACCTACATATGAATTTTGAGAAAGACCCCTTCAGTACATTCTGAGAAATAGAGATAACAAACTTTAATTGTCAAAATCCAAGATGGCTGCCTGTCGACCATGTGGTTTTCCGATGGGTTCAAAAATGCAATATGCATAACTAGGGACCAAGGGGAACCTACATATCAAATTGGAGAAATATATCCCTTCAGTTCTTTCGGAGAAATAGCGAAAACTATCTTCAATTGTCAAAATCAAAGACAGCTGCCTGTCTGCCATGTTGTTTTGCAGCTGGTCCCAAAATGCAATATGAATAACTAGGGAACAAGGGAAACCTAAATATATGAAAACTGAGAATGATCCCTTCAGTACTTTCTGAGAAATAATCATAACAAACTTCAATTGTCAAAATCCAAGATGGCTGTCTGTCAGCCATGTTGTTTTGCAACTGGTCCCCAAATGCAATATGAACAAGAGGCCCATGGGGCCTGTATCGCTCACCTGGTTGAATTAGACCAAATGTCAAAATAATGTTCATATTCAATTTGTTTTATTTGTAAATCTCAAACAATGCTATATATGGTTATAGTGTGGGAATCCGAATTAACTGCTTTAAAGATTAATGAAGTCCAGACTATCTAAGGTCTGAAAGTCCTCAAGAATTGTTTTTAGAACATGCATTCATCACTTTATTACTAGTAGCAATTTAAAGGAATTACTTCTATTTCCCCTATTGGGCCTGGCCCCTTTGGGGTCAGAGCCACCATTTATGCAAAATCTGTTCCCCTTCCCCCAAGGATGTTTCTGACCAAATTGGGTTCAAATCCATTCATAACTATATGACTAGTGGCGATTTAAAGGAATTACCTCTATTTCCACTATTGGGCCCCACCCCTTTGGCCCCTTTGGGGTCAGAGTCACCATTTATGCAAAATCTGTTCCCCTTCCTCCAAGGATGTTTCTGACCAAATTGGGTTCAAATCCATTCATAACTTAATAACTAGCAGCGATTTAAAGGAATTACCTCTATTTCCCATATTGGGCCCCTCGGGGGTCAGAGTCACCATTTATGCAAAATCTGTTCCCCTCCCCCCAAGGATGTTTCTGACCAAATTGGGTTCAAATCCATTCATAACTTTATAACTAGTAGCGATTTCAAAGGAATTACCTCTATTTCCTGTATTGGGCCCCGCCCCTTTGGCCCCTCGGGGGTCATAGTCACCATTTATGCAAAATCTGTTCCCCTTCTGCAAAGGATGTTTCTGACCAAATTGGGTTCAAATCCATTCATAACTTAATAACTAGCAGCGATTTAAAGGAATTACCTCTATTTCTCCTATTGGGCCCCGCCCCTTTGGCCCCTCGGGGGTCAGAGTCACCATTTATGCAAAATCTGTTCCCCTCCCCCTAAGGATGTTTCTGACCAAATTGGGTTCAAATCCATTCATAACTTTATGACTAGTAGCGATTTAAAGGAATTACCTCTATTTCCCCTATTGGGCCCCGCCCCTTTGGCCCCTTTGGGGTCAGAGTCACCATTTATGCAAAGTCTGTTCCCCTTCCCCCAAGGATGTTTCTGACCAAATTGGGTTCAAATCCATTCATAACTTAATAACAAGTAGCGATTTAAAGGAATTACCTCCATTTCCCATATTGGGCCCTGCCCCTTTGGCCCCTCGGGGGTCATAGTCACCATTTATGCAAAATCTGTTCCCCTTCCCCAAAGGATGTTTCTGACCAAATTGGATTCAAATCCATTCATAACTTTATGACTAGTAGCGATTTAAAGGAACTACCTCTATTTCCCCTATTGGGCCCCGCCCCTTTGGCCCCTCGGGGTTCAGAGTCACCATCTATGCAAAATCTGTTCCCCTTCCCCCAAGGATGTTTCAGACCAAATTGGGAATCAAATCCATTCATAACTTTATGACTAGTAGCGATTTAAAGGAATTACCTCTATTTCCCCTATTGGGCCCCGCCCCTTTGGCCCCTCAAGGGTCAGAGTCACCATTTATGCAAAATGTGTTCCCCTTCTGCCAAGGATGTTTCTGGCCAAATTTGGTCAAAATCCAATAAGAACTTTTTGACCAGTAGCGATTTGAAGCAAATGTTGATGGACGACGGACGGACGACGGACGGGCGACAGACGGACGCTGCGCCATGACATAAGCTCACCGGACCTTCGGTCCAGGTGAGCTAATAACTAGGGAACAAGGGGAACCTACATATGAATTTTGAGAACGATCCTTTCAGTACTTTCTGAGAAATAGCAATAACAAACTTCAATTGTCAAAATGCAAGATGGCTTCCTGTTGGCCATGTTGTTTTCCGATTGGTCCAAAAATACAATATGCATAATTAGGAACCAAGGGAAACCTACATATGAAATTTGAGAACGATCCCTTCATCACTTTATGAGAAATAGTGATAACAAGAATTGTTTAATGAGGGATGGACGAACAGACAGATGACAGACCATGGACACAGCTAGGGCAATTTGAATAAATTTGAATTAGTATTTAATTGAAAAATCACTGTCATTATTGTAACCATAGAACTACGGCCATCCAGTGCACATGGGAATAAATTTGGTATGATCAATATTGTTTGTCTCTTAAAATGCCCAGCAATCATAAACATGGTTGTGAGGTGAGCTAGCAATCTCAAATATTATGTAAACAAAAGTCCCTCAAACCAAGGGACTTTTCAGAGTGGCACGCCTGTATCTGTTTAATCATGCCTAATGTCTGGTGATGTGGTACTAGGGATTAACCTGTGTAACCCAATCTTGTCTTGTGATGTGGTACTAGGGATTAACCTGTGTAACCCAATCCTGTCTGGTGATGTGGTACTAGGGATTAACCTGTGTAACCCAATCCTGTCTTGTGATGTGGTACTAGGATTAACCTGTGTAACCCAATCTTGTCTGGTGATGTTGGTACTAGAGATTAACCTGTGTAACCCAATCTTGTCTGGTGATGTGGTACTAGGGATTAACCTGTGTAACCCAATCTTGTCACGTGATGTGGTACTAGGATTAACCTGTGTAACCCAATCTTGTCTTGTGATGTGGTACTAGGATTAACCTGTGTAACCCAATCTTGTCTGGTGATGTGGTACTAGGATTAACCTGTGTAACCCAATCTTGTCACGTGATGTGGTACTAGGATTAACCTGTGTAACCCAATCTTGTCTTGTGATGTGGTACTAGGATTAACCTGTGTAACCCAATCTTGTCTGGTGATGTGGTACTAGGATTAACCTGTGTAACCCAATCTTGTCACGTGATGTGGTACTAGGATTAACCTGGGTAACCCAATCTTGTCTGGTGATGTGGTACTAGGATTAACCTGTGAAATCCAATCTTGTCTTGTGATATGGTACTAGGATTAACCTGGGTAACCCAATCTTGTCTTGTGATATGGTACTAAGGATTAACCTGGGTAACCCAATCTTGTCACGTGATGTGGTACTAGGGATTAACCTGGGTAACCCAATCTTGTCTTGTGATGTGGTACTAGGATTAACTTGTGTAACCCAATCTTGTCTTGTGATATGGTACTAGGATTAACTTGTGTAACCCAATCTTGTCTGGTGATGTGGTACTAGGATTAACCTGGGTAACCCAATCTTGTCTTGTGATGTGATACTAGGGATTAACCTGTGTAACCCAATCTTGTCTTGTGATGTGGTACTAGAGATTAACCTGTGTAACCCAATCTTGTCACGTGATGTGGTACTAGGGATTAACCTGTGTAACCCAATCTTGTCTTGTGATATGGTACTAGGATTAACCTGTGTAACCCAATCTTGTCACGTGATGTGGTACTAGGGATTAACCTGTGTAACCCAATCTTGTCACGTGATGTGGTACTAGGATTAACCTGTGTAACCCAATCTTGTCTGGTGATGTGGTACTAGGATTAACCTGTGTAACCCAATCTTGTCACGTGATGTGGTACTAGGATTAACCTGTGTAACCCAATCTTGTCTTGTGATGTGGTACTAGGATTAACCTGTGTAACCCAATCTTGTCTGGTGATGTGGTACTAGGATTAACCTGTGTAACCCAATCTTGTCACGTGATGTGGTACTAGGATTAACCTGTGTAACCCAATCTTGTCTTGTGATGTGGTACTAGGATTAACCTGTGTAACACAATCTTGTCTGGTGATGTGGTACTAGGATTAACCTGTGTAACCCAATCTTGTCACGTGATGTGGTACTAGGATTAACCTGGGTAACCCAATCTTGTCTGGTGATGTGGTACTAGGGATTAACCTGGGTAACCCAATCTTGTCTTGTGATGTGGTACTAGGATTAACTTGTGTAACCCAATCTTGTCTTGTGATATGGTACTAGGATTAACTTGTACAACCCAATCTTGTCACGTGATGTGGTACTAGGGATTAACCTGTGTAACCCAATCTTGTCTGGTGATGTGGTACTAGGATTAACCTGTGTAACCCAATCTTGTCTGGTGATGTGGTACTAGGATTAACCTGGGTAACCCAATCTTGTCTTGTGATGTGATACTAGGGATTAACCTGTGTAACCCAATCTTGTCTTGTGATGTGGTACTAGAGATTAACCTGTGTAACCCAATCTTGTCACGTGATGTGGTACTAGGGATTAACCTGTGTAACCCAATCTTGTCTTGTGATATGGTACTAGGATTAACCTGTGTAACCCAATCTTGTCACGTGATGTGGTACTAGGGATTAACCTGTGTAACCCAATCTTGTCACGTGATGTGGTACTAGGATTAACCTGTGTAACCCAATCTTGTCTGGTGATGTGGTACTAGGATTAACCTGTGTAACCCAATCTTGTCTGGTGATGTGGTACTAGGATTAACCTGTGTAACCCAATCTTGTCACGTGATGTGGTACTAGGGATTAACCTGTGTAACCCAATCTTGTCTGGTGATGTGGTACTAGGGATTAACCTGTGTAACCCAATCTTGTCTTGTGATGTGATACTAGGATTAACCTGTGTAACCCAATCTTGTCTGGTGATGTGGTACTAGGGATTAACCTGTGTAACCCAATCTTGTCTGGTGATGTGGTACTAGGGATTAACCTGTGTAACCCAATCTTGTCTGGTGATATGGTACTAGGGATTAACCTGGGTAACCCAATCTTGTCTGGTGATGTGGTACTAGGGATTAACCTGTGTAACCCAATCTTGTCTGGTGATGTGGTACTAGGGATTAACCTGGGTAACCCAATCTTGTCACGTGATGTGGTACTAGGGATTAACCTGTGTAACCCAATCTTGTCTGGTGATGTGGTACTAGGATTAACCTGTGTAACCCAATCTTGTCACGTGATGTGGTACTAGGGATTAACTTGTGTAACCCAATCTTGTCTGGTGATGTGGTACTAGGGATTAACCTGTGTAATCCAATCTTGTCTGGTGATGTGGTACTAGGGATTAACCTGTGTAACCCAATCTTGTCTTGTGATGTGATACTAGGATTAACCTGTGTAACCCAATCTTGTCTGGTGATGTGGTACTAGGGATTAACCTGTGTAACCCAATCATGTCTTGTGATGTGGTACTAGGATTAACTTGTGTAACCCAATCCTGTCTTGTGATATGGTACTAGAGATTAACCTGTGTAACCCAATCCTGTCTTGTGATGTGGTACTAGAGATTAACCTGTGTAACCCAATCTTGTCTTGTGATGTGGTACTAGAGATTAACCTGTGTAACCCAATCTTGTCACGTGATGTGGTACTAGGGATTAACCTGTGTAACCCAATCTTGTCTGGTGATGTGGTACTAGGATTAACCTGTGTAACCCAATCATGTCTGGTGATGAGGTACTAGGATTAAGTTGTGTAACCCAATCTTGTCTTGTGATGTGATACTAGGATTAACCTGTGTAACCCAATCTTGTCTGGTGATGTGGTACTAGGGATTAACCTGTGTAACCCAATCTTGTCTGGTGATGTGGTACTAGGGATTAACCTGGGTAACCCAATCATGTCTTGTGATGTGGTACTAGGGATTAACCTGTGTAACCCAATCTTGTCTGGTGATATGGTACTAGGGATTAACCTGGGTAACCCAATCTTGTCTGGTGATGTGGTACTAGGGATTAACCTGTGTAACCCAATCTTGTCTGGTGATGTGGTACTAGGGATTAACCTGGGTAACCCAATCTTGTCACGTGATGTGGTACTAGGGATTAACCTGTGTAACCCAATCTTGTCTGGTGATGTGGTACTAGGATTAACCTGTGTAACCCAATCTTGTCACGTGATGTGGTACTAGGGATTAACCTGTGTAACCCAATCTTGTCTGGTGATGTGGTACTAGGGATTAACCTGTGTAATCCAATCTTGTCTGGTGATGTGGTACTAGGGATTAACCTGTGTAACCCAATCTTGTCTTGTGATGTGATACTAGGATTAACCTGTGTAACCCAATCTTGTCTGGTGATGTGGTACTAGGGATTAACCTGTGTAACCCAATCTTGTCTTGTGATGTGATACTAGGATTAACCTGTGTAACCCAATCTTGTCTTGTGATGTGGTACTAGGATTAACTTGTGTAACCCAATCTTGTCTGGTGATGTGGTACTAGGATTAACCTGGGTAACCCAATCATGTCTTGTGATGTGGTACTAGGGATTAACCTGTGAACCCAATCTTGTCTTGTGATGTGGTACTAGGGATTAACCTGGGTAACCCAATCTTGTCACGTGATGTGGTACTAGGGATTAACCTGTGTAATCCAATCTTGTCTGGTGATGTGGTACTAGGATTAACCTGTGTAACCTAATCGTGTCACGTGATTTGGTACTAGGGATTAACCTGTGTAATCCAATCTTGTCTGGTGATGTGGTACTAGGGATTAACCTGGGTAACCCAATCTTGTCACGTGATGTGGTACTAGGGATTAACCTGGGTAACCCAATCATGTCTTGTGATGTGGTACTAGGATTAACTTGTGTAACCCAATCTTGTCACGTGATGTGGTACTAGGGATTAACCTGGGTAACCCAATCATGTCTTGTGATGTGGTACTAGGATTAACTTGTGTAACCCAATCCTGTCTTGTGATATGGTACTAGAGATTAACCTGTGTAACCCAATCCTGTCTTGTGATGTGGTACTAGAGATTAACCTGTGTAACCCAATCTTGTCTTGTGATGTGGTACTAGAGATTAACCTGTGTAACCCAATCTTGTCACGTGATGTGGTACTAGGGATTAACCTGTGTAACCCAATCTTGTCTGGTGATGTGGTACTAGGATTAACCTGTGTAACCCAATCATGTCTGGTGATGAGGTACTAGGATTAAGTTGTTTAACCCAATCTTGTCTTGTGATGTGGTACTAGGATTAACCTGTGTAACCCAATCTTGTCACGTGATGTGGTACTAGGGATTAACCTGTGTAACCCAATCTTGTCTTGTGATGTGGTACTAGGGATTAACCTGTGTAACCTAATCTTGTCTGGTGATATGGTACTAGGGATTAACCTGTGAAACCCAATCTTGTCTGGTGATGTGGTACTAGGATTAACTTGTGTAACCCAATCCTGTCTGGTGATGTGGTACTAGGATTAACTTGTGTAACCCAATCTTGTCCTGTGATGTGGTACTAGGATTAACCTGTGAAATCCAATCTTGTCTGGTGATATGGTACTAGGGATTAACTTGTGTAACCCAATTTTGTCATGTGATGTGGTACTAGGATTAACTTGTGTAACCCAATCTTGTCATGTGATGTGGTACTAGGATTAACCTGTGAAATCCAATCTTGTCTGGTGATATGGTACTAGGGATTAACCTGTGTAACCCAATCTTGTCTGGTGATGTGGTACTAGGGATTAACCTGTGTAACCCAATCTTGTCTGGTGATGTGGTACTAGGGATTAACCTGTGTAACCCAATCTTGTCTGGTGATGTGGTACTAGGGATTAACCTGTGTAACCCAATCTTGTCTTGTGATGTGGTACTAGGGATTAACCTGTGTAACCCAATCTTGTCTGGTGATGTGGTACTAGGGATTAACCTGTGTAACCCAATCTTGTCTGGTGATGTGGTACTAGGGATTAACCTGTGTAACCCAATCTTGTCTGGTGATGTGGTACTAGGGATTAACCTGTGTAATCCAATCTTGTCTGGTGATGTGGTACTAGGGATTAACCTGTGTAACCCAATCTTGTCTTGTGATGTGGTACTAGGGATTAACCTGGGTAACCCAATCCTGTCTGGTGATGTGGTACTAGGATTAACTTGTGTAACCCAATCTTGTCTGGTGATGTGGTACTAGGGATTAACCTGGGTAACCCAATCCTGTCTGGTGATGTGGTACTAGGATTAACTTGTGTAACCCAATCTTGTCTGGTGATGTGGTACTAGGGATTAACCTGTGTAACCCAATCCTGTCTGGTGATGTGGTACTAGAGATTAACCTGTGTAACCCAATCTTGTCTGGTGATGTGGTACTAGGGATTAACCTGTGTAACCCAATCTTGTCACGTGATGTGGTACTAGAGATTAACCTGTGTAACCCAATCTTGTCTTGTGATGTGGTACTAGGGATTAACCTGTGTAACCCAATCTTGTCTTGTGATGTGGTACTAAGATTAACCTGTGTAACCCAATCTTGTCACGTGATGTGGTACTAGGATTAACCTGTGTAACCCAATCTTGTCTTGTGATGTGGTACTAAGATTAACCTGTGTAACCCAATCTTGTCTTGTGATGTGGTACTAGGGATTAACCTGTGTAACCCAATCTTGTCTTGTGATGTGGTACTAGGGATTAACCTGGGTAACCCAATCTTGTCTTGTGATATGGTACTAGGATTTACTTGTGTAACCCAATCTTGTCTTGTGATGTGGTACTAGGATTAACCTGTGTAACCCAATCTTGTCTGTTGATGTGGTACTAAGATTAACCTGGGTAACCCAATCTTGTCACGTGATGTGGTACTAGCGATTAACCTGTGTAACCCAATCATGTCTTGTGATGTGGTACTAGGATTAACCTGTGTAACCTAATCGTGTCACGTGATTTGGAACCAGGATTAACCTGTGTAACCCAATCTTGTCACATGATGAGGTACTAGGATTAACCTGTGTAACCCAATCTTGTCTGGTGATGTGGTACTAGGATTAACCTGGGTAACCCAATCTTGTCTGGTGATGTGGTACTAGGGATTAACCTGGGTAACCCAATCCTGTCTGGTGATGTGGTACTAGGATTAACTTGTGTAACCCAATCCTGTCTGGTGATGTGGTACTAGGGATTAACCTGTGTAACCCAATCTTGTCACGTGATGTGGTACTAGAGATTAACCTGTGAAATCCAATCTTGTCTGGTGATGTGGTACTAGGATTAACCTGTGTAACCCAATCTTGTCACGTGATGTGGTACTTGCGATTAACCTGTTCATTAATGACTGTGTTTGGAGGACAAGGTAATTCAGGTGTACCTTTACACCTTCCTTACATAATGTTTGCTTGAAATCTCAAATGTATTTATCGTGTAAAATCTAATACTCTCATCCAGAATGATATATCAGACCTAGAAAAGGTTTACCTGGGGACATGAAGAATGGCCCATATCAGCATAGCTCTTAAAGGTGATACTCTTAACATTATCAGCCAGGACTTTGTTGGTCATCTGCCCAAAGGTGTGAGATACCATTGGGTCTGCCTCACCATGGCCTTGGAACACTTTCAAGTCTTTTAAATGTTTACTTAAGTTAACCTGAAACATAAGAAATTAAAACAAAATATTGATTACACACATAAGTTATCTTGTATTTTATTGTGAAGGAAAAAATAATTTTGTTACAGACAGACAGACAGACCTTCATCAAAAAAGCGTGGAACTTAATAAAAGCACATCTTTTTATCACAAATATTTTTTTATATTTAGCATGATCATCAAAGAGAAAAATAAAATGGTACAACCTGTCATCTTTTTTTGAACATTTATCTTTCTCACTTTGGCTTCAAATCCATCATAGGCCATGTTACAATTAAATCCTTCAATGTGTTGAATTCATTCGAGAGAAACCAGCAGCAAAATGAAGTTTTAAAATACAACAGTGATATGATGGAAGTATTTGACTAACTTCTTTATCCACAAAATTATGTTAAAACAACAGTGATATGAGGGAAGTATTAACTAACTTCTTTATCCACAAAATTATGTTAAAACAACAGTGATATGAGGGAAGTATTTAACTAACTTCTTTATCCATGAACTTGAGGTGGAGTGGAAGCCATGTGCTGAGAGCTACTACGCCTGCGAGTTGGCAGTCTGATGTCAAGGCGTTGTACAGAGCTACAGCTCCTCCCTGAGAAAATCCTCCGATGAATATCTTTTCTGTTCCTATACTTTTCGCTTCTTCTAATATTAAACTTTTCACTAAAAATCAATTGAATATTGTTTAGCATAAAACACATAAACAAACGTATGCTTTGACAATAACCAACAGGATAGAATATACCTGCTACATTGTAGATGTAATATACCTGTTACATTGTAGATGTATTGTAACTGTTATCATTGACTATAACCAACAGGATAGAATATACCTGTTACATTGTAGATGTAATATACCTGTTACATTGTAGATGTAATATACCTGTAACATTGTAGATGTAATATACCTGTTACATTGTAGATGTAATATACCTGTCACATTGTAGATGTAATATACCTGTTACATTGTAGATGTATTGTAACTGTTATCATTGACTATAACCAACAGGATAGAATATACCTGTTACATTGTAGATGTAATATACCTGTTACATTGTAGATGTAATATACCTGTAACATTGTAGATGTATTGTAACTGTTATCATTGACTATAACCAACAGGATAGAATATACCTGTTACATTGTAGATGTAATATACCTGTTACATTGTAGATGTAATATACCTGTTACATTGTAGATGTATTGTAACTGTTATCATTGACCATAACCAACGGGGTAGAATATACCTGTCACATTGTAGATGTATTGTAACTGTTATCATTGACAATAACCAACAGGATGTAATATACCTGTCACATAGTAGATGTAATATACCTGTCACATTGTAGATGTAATATACCTGTCACATTGTAGATGTATTGTAACTGTTATCATTGACCATAACCAACGGGGTAGAATATTCCTGTCACATTGTAGATGTATTGTAACTGTTATCATTGACAATAACCAACAGGATGTAATATACCTGTCACATTGTAGATGTAATATACCTGTCACATTGTAGATGTAATATACCTGTCACATTGTAGATGTATTGTAACTGTTATCATTGACTATAACCAACAGGATAGAATATACCTGTTACATTGTAGATGTATTGTAACTTTTATCATAGTCAGTATGTTCCTCATTTTGGGATTACTCTTTGAGAAGTGAAAATGAACTCAAATTATTCAAGTTTTGTACTTTTCCCTGCATCATTAAACAAGAAACAATCAACAGGAAAGATTTCTTTCACTCATTCAAATGTCAAACTTAAATGTTTGGAAAAATGGACAGCATGAAGTAGCTTTCACAGTAATGAATGGGTTTACAGTGTTTTAGACTTGTGGCTATTGCTTTCATGCATCAACATGTAAAAGAATAAGTTTGATCAAAATCCCTTTATTCTCTCATCACTTTGAGCGTCATTATCATGTCACAATTGTCATTAATATTGTCACATGCACCATTGTATTGAGTTCATTATCATGAGTTTTTATACAATAGATATTGTTGGAGAAAAAAACACTCTCTTTCATGATAAACATAGAGAATTCTCAACTCTTATAAACAAAACATTTTTGATTCTGCAGCAGCACTTGGCAAAGTGGTTCAGTAACCTTGTATCACTCACCTAGCCTCGAGGTAGACATGAACAAGTGGTTCAGTAACCTTGTATCACTCACCTAGCCTCGAGGTAGACATGAACAAGTGGTTCAGTAACCTTGTATCACTCACCTAGCCTCGAGGTAGACATGAACAAGTGGTTCAGTAACCTTGTATCACTCACCTAGCCTCGAGGTAGACATGAACAAGTGGTTCAGTAACACTATATCACTCACCTAGCTTAAAGGTAGACATGAACAAGTGGTTCAGTAACCCTGTATCACTCACCTAGCCTCAAGGTAGACATGAACAAGTGGTTCAGTAACCTTGTATCACTCACCTAGCCTCGAGGTAGACATGAACAAGTGGTTCAGTAACCTTGTATCACTCACTTAGCCTCAAGGTAGACATGAACAAGTGGTTCAGTAACCTTGTATCACTCACCTAGCCTCGAGGTAGACATGAACAAGTGGTTCAGTAACCTTGTATCACTCACCTAGCCTCGAGGTAGACATGAACAAATGGTTCAGTAACCTTGTATCACTCACCTAGCCTCGAGGTAGACATGAACAAGTGGTTCAGTAACACTATATCACTCACCTAGCCTCGAGGTAGACATGAACAAATGGTTCAGTAACACTATATCACTCACCTAGCCTCGAGGTAGACATGAACAAGTGGTTCAGTAACCTTGTATCACTCACCTAGCCTCGAGGTAGACATGAACAAGTGGTTCAGTAACCTTGTATCACTCACCTAGCCTCGAGGTAGACATGAACAAGTGGTTCAGTAACCTTGTATCACTCACCTAGCCTCAAGGTAGACATGAACAAGTGGTTCAGTAACCTTGTATCACTCACCTAGCCTCGAGGTAGACATGAACAAGTGGTTCGGTAACCTTGTATCACTCACCTAGCCTCGAGGTAGACATGAACAAATGGTTCAGTAACCTTGTATCACTCACCTAGCCTCGAGGTAGACATGAACAAGTGGTTCAGTAACACTATATCACTCACCTAGCCTCGAGGTAGACATGAACAAGTGGTTCAGTAACCTTTTATCACTCACCTAGCCTCAGGGTAGACATGAACAAGTGGTTCAGTAACCTTGTATCACTCACCTAGCCTCAAGGTAGACATGAACAAGTGGTTCAGTAACCCTGTATCACTCACCTAGCCTCGAGGTAGACATGAACAAGTGGTTCAGTAACACTATATCACTCACCTAGCCTCGAGGTAGACATGAACAAGTGGTTCAGTAACCTTGTATCACTCACCTAGCCTCGAGGTAGACATGAACAAGTGGTTCAGTAACACTATATCACTCACCTAGCCTCGAGGTAGACATGAACAAGTGGTTCAGTAACCTTTTATCACTCACCTAGCCTCAGGGTAGACATGAACAAGTGGTTCAGTAACCTTGTATCACTCACCTAGCCTCGAGGTAGACATGAACAAGTGGTTCAGTAACCTTGTATCACTCACCTAGCCTCGAGGTAGACATGAACAAGTGGTTCAGTAACCTTGTATCACTCACCTAGCCTCGAGGTAGACATGAACAAGTGGTTCAGTAACCTTTTATCACTCACCTAGCCTCAGGGTAGACATGAACAAGTGGTTCAGTAACCTTGTATCACTCGCCTAGCCTCGAGGTAGACATGAACAAGTGGTTCAGTAACACTATATCACTCACCTAGCCTCGAGGTAGACATGAACAAATGGTTCAGTAACCTTGTATCACTCACCTAGCCTAGAGGAAGACATGAACAAGTGGTTCAGTAACCTTGTATCACTCACCTAGCCTCGAGGTAGACATGAACAAGTGGTTCAGTAACCTTGTATCACTCGCCTAGCCTAGAGGAAGACATGAACAAGTGGTTCAGTAACCTTGTATCACTCGCCTAGCCTCGAGGTAGACATGAACAAGTGGTTCAGTAACCTTGTATCACTCACCTAGCCTCGAGGTAGACATGAACAAGTGGTTCAGTAACCTTGTATCACTCACCTAGCCTCGAGGTAGACATGAACAAGTGGTTCAGTAACCTTGTATCACTCACCTAGCCTCGAGGTAGACATGAACAAGTGGTTCAGTAACCTTGTATCACTCGCCTAGCCTCGAGGTAGACATGAACAAGTGGTTCAGTAACCTTGTATCACTCACCTAGCCTCGAGGTAGACATGAACAAGTGGTTCAGTAACCTTGTATCACTCACCTAGCCTAGAGGAAGACATGAACAAGTGGTTCAGTAACCTTGTATCACTCGCCTAGCCTCGAGGTAGACATGAACAAGTGGTTCAGTAACACTATATCACTCACCTAGCCTCGAGGTAGACATGAACAAATGGTTCAGTAACCTTGTATCACTCACCTAGCCTCGAGGTAGACATGAACAAGTGGTTCAGTAACCTTGTATCACTCACCTAGCCTCGAGGTAGACATGAACAAATGGTTCAGTAACACTGTATCACTCACCTAGCCTCGAGGTAGACATGAACAAGTGGTTCAGTAACCTTGTATCACTCACCTAGCCTCGAGGTAGACATGAACAAGTGGTTCAGTAACCTTGTATCACTCACCTAGCCTCGAGGTAGACATGAACAAGTGGTTCAGTAACCATGTATCACTCACCTAGCCTCGAGGTAGACATGAACAAGTGGTTCAGTAACCCTGTATCACTCACCTAGCCTTGAGGTAGACATGAACAAGTGGTTCAGTAACCCTGTATCACTCACCTAGCTTAAAGGTAGACATGAACAAGTGGTTCAGTAACCCTGTATCACTCACCTAGCCTAGAGGAAGACATGAACAAGTGGTTCAGTAACCCTGTATCACTCACCTAGCCTCGAGGTAGACATGAACAAGTGGTTCAGTAACACTATATCACTCACCTAGCCTCGAGGTAGACATGAACAAGTGGTTCAGTAACCTTGTATCACTCACCTAGCCTCAAGGTAGACATGAACAAGTGGTTCAGTAACCCTGTATCACTCACCTAGCCTCGAGGTAGACATGAACAAGTGGTTCAGTAACCTTGTATCACTCACCTAGCCTCAGGGTAGACATGAACAAGTGGTTCAGTAACACTATATCACTCACCTAGCTTAAAGGTAGACATGAACAAGTGGTTCAGTAACACTGTATTACTCATCTGCTATAAGACTTTAACAATTTCAATTTGATATTTCTCAGAAGAATAATTCCATAACATTTCTAGATTGGCCAAATATCATAACCCAGTCTCACCAGACCTTTAGGTGACACTGATGCTGCTTGATGATACATGTGACCTTGAAAGTTGCCCAAGGCTACTTACAAGCTTGTGATGCTTTCAATATTCCTTCTTCATCCTGCTTAGCTGTCGGATGTAATCCAAATATGTCAAACCTGTAATAGAAATGAAAATATAAAAAAAACAAGAAGCCCAACAGGCCTACATTTCTCATCTTGATATTTTGGTGATCATCAGAAAACGCTAAAAGCCATAAAAAAAATATGTACATTTCCTCTATTGTGCTCCATCCCTCCTTCCCCAGGGTGGGGCCTTTGGCCACAGAAGGTTTCTGTAAAATTTTATTGAAATTGGTTAAGGAGTTTCTGAGAAGTCAAAAACTAAATTGTTTACAGATGCACAACGGACACCGCATGCCACACGCCAACAAATGAAAGGCAACTTGTCTCAAGTGACCTGAAAATTGTTCTGCTTTCCCCAAGGATACATCTGACCAAATCTGGTCAAATTCCATTCAGCCCTTTATGTCTAGTAGCTATATCTTAGCAAGAGGCCCAGAGGGCCTGTATCGCTCACCTGGATTTCATGAGATATGAAACAAGAATGATGATTAAGTATATTTGCCACTGGTATTGCTATGTCAGTACATCATAGGCATTTCATATAGTACATGAGGTTTTTATACCAAAAAATGCTTTAATCCATGAAATGAAATTGACTTTTGGCGTAACCCCATAGGGATGCTACCACACCGCCCCTCAGGCCCCTGGGGGGTCAGCCCCATCATTTGTAGAATTTTGAATCCCCACCCCATAGTGATCGATGGTACCAGGCAAAAATGAACGATATCCATAGCTCGGTTTCAAAGAAGAAGTCGTTAATATCAATATAGCTATATATATTGACCCATTTTGGCCCCGCCCCCTAGGCCCTCAGCCCCACCATTTGTACAATTTTGAGTCCCGACCCCAAAGGGATGCTTCTGACCAAATTGGTCAAATTCTGATCTGAGGTTATGAAGAAAGAAGATGTCAGTTGTTGAAAGATGGACGGACGGACAATGGATGCTACGGTATAGCATAAGCTCACCTTGGTCCTTCAGACCAGGTGAGCTAAAAACAAACTCTATTTCCCATAATGGATCCCGTTCCTCCGGGCCCAGGGGGTCAGTGCCATCATTTTTGCAAAGTTCCCTTCCTCCAAAGATGTTTTGACCAAATAAAGTCAAAATTCATTCAATTGATCATGACTACATATGTATGTAGCAATTTTTACCAAAAAAAAAAGAAGGATGGTCACACACTGATTAAGATGCCATAGCATAAGCTCTCTGATCTTTTTGACCAGGTGAGCTTAATTTTAATAACTATTACTGGAATCTTCAAATCATGGAACAGCAGATGTAAGTTATATACTGAACAAGCAATCCTACATACTCCTAGGGTAATACACTTTATTTTTATTCTACATCTCATTTTTGGCAATTATTTGGTAAGAGGTTTATGTGAATATTGTTTCATCTTTTTGTGTTTTATACAATTTTAATGTTTATGATTGGTTCAATATATTTAGGAAATCAACCAATTACATTTAATGCAGGAAATATTTGAAGAGGGTGAAACTTACCAAGAAGGCATAGGCATACCACCATTTAAAGTCACTTTCCGTATCGCCCTGGAAACAAAGAAATGTGGATCAGTATCCGAACACTGTTCTGATTATCAGATAATTTCAACATAAATGACTAGGTTTTCAATAAAAATTAAGATAGTTATCTTATCACTTTGTACAATACTGATTTAGATATAGTTATCTTATCACTTTGTACAATACTGATTTAGACAGTTATCTTATTACTTTGTACAATACTGATTTAGACAGTTATCTTATCACTTTGTACAATACTGATTTAGACAGTCATCTTATCACTTTGTACAATACTGATTTAGATATAGTTATCTTATCACTTTGTACAATACTGATTTAGACAGTTATCTTAAGTTATTACTTTGTACAATACTGATTTAGACAGTTATCTCATCACTTTGTACAATACTGATTTAGACATTATCTTATCACTTTGTACAATACTGATTTAGACATTATCTTATCACTTTGTACACTACTGATTTAGACAGTTATCTTATCACTTTGTACAATACTGATTTAGATCTAGTTATCTTATTACTTTGTACAATACTGATTTAGATATAGTTATCTTATCACTTTGTACAATACTGATTTAGACAGTTATCTTATTACTTTGTACAATACTGATTTAGATATAGTTATCTTATCACTTTGTACAATACTGATTTAGACAGTTATCTTATCACTTTGTACAATACTGATTTAGATATAGTTATCTTATCACTTTGTACAATACTGATTTAGACATTATCTTATCACTTTGTACAATACTGGTTTAGATATAGTTATCTTATCACTTTGTACAATACTGATTTAGACAGTTATCTCATCACTTTGTACAATACTGATTTAGACAGTTATCTTATCACTTTCCACAATACTGATTTAGACTGTTATCTTATCATTTTGTACAATACTGATTTAGATATAGTTATCTTATCACTTTGTACAATACTGATTTAGACATTATCTAATCACTTTGTACAATACTGATTTAGATATAGTTATCTTATCACTTTGTACAATACTGATTTAGACAGTTATCCTATCACTTTGTACAATACTGATTTAGACAGTTATCTTATCACTTTGTACAATACTGATTTAGATATAGTTATCTTATTACTTTGTACAATACTGTTTTAGACATTATCTTATCACTTTGTACAATACTGATTTAGACAGTTATCTTATCACTTTGTACAATACTGATTTAGACATTTATCTTATCACTTTGTACAATACTGATTTAGACAGTTATCTTATTACTTTGTACAATACTGATTTAGACAGTTATCTTATCACTTTGTACAATACTGATTTAGATATAGTTATCTTATTACTTTGTACAATACTGATTTAGACAGTTATCTTATCACTTTGTACAATACTGATTTAGATATAGTTATCTTATTACTTTGTACAATACTGTTTTAGACAGTTATCTTATCACTTTGTACAATACTGATTTAGACAGTTATCTTATCACTTTGTACAATATTGATTTAGATATAGTTATCTTATTACTTTGTACAATACTGTTTTAGACATTTATCTTATCACTTTGTACAATACTGATTTAGACAGTTATCTTATTACTTTGTACAATACTGATTTAGACATTATCTTATCACTTTGTACAATACTGATTTAGATATAGTTATCTTATCACTTTGTACAATACTGATTTAGATAGTTATCTTAAGTTATTACTTTGTACAATACTGATTTAGACATTATCTCATCACTTTGTACAATACTGATTTAGATACAGTTATCTTATCACTTTGTACAATGCTGATTTAGACATTATCTCATCACTTTGTACAATACTGATTTAGATATAGTTATCTTATCACTTTGTACAATACTGATTTAGATATAGTTATCTTATCACTTTGTACAATACTGATTTAGACATTATCTTATCACTTTGTACAATACTGATTTAGACAGTTATCTTATCACTTTGTACAATACTGATTTAGATATAGTTATCTTATCACTTTGTACAATACTGATTTAGACAGTTATCTTATTACGTTGTACAATACTGTTTTAGACATTATCTTATCACTTTGTACAATACTGATTTAGGTATAGTTATCTTATCACTTTGTACAATACTGATTTAGACAGTTATCTTAAGTTATTACTTTGTACAATACTGATTTAGACAGTTATCTCATCACTTTGTACAATACTGATTTAGACATTATCTTATCACTTTGTACAATACTGATTTAGACATTATCTTATCACTTTGTACAATACTGATTTAGACAGTTATCTTATCACTTTGTACAATACTGATTTAGATCTAGTTATCTTATTACTTTGTACAATACTGATTTAGATATAGTTATCTTATCACTTTGTACAATACTGATTTAGACAGTTATCTTATTACTTTGTACAATACTGATTTAGATATAGTTATCTTATCACTTTGTACAATACTGATTTAGATATAGTTATCTTATCACTTTGTACAATACTGATTTAGACATTATCTTATCACTTTGTACAATACTGGTTTAGATATAGTTATCTTATCACTTTGTACAATACTGATTTAGACAGTTATCTCATCACTTTGTACAATACTGATTTAGACAGTTATCTTATCACTTTGTACAATACTGATTTAGACTGTTATCTTATCATTTTGTACAATACTGATTTAGATATAGTTATCTTATCACTTTGTACAATACTGTTTTAGACATTATCTTATCACTTTGTACAATACTGATTTAGATATAGTTATCTTATCACTTTGTACAATACTGATTTAGACAGTTATCTTATCACTTTGTACAATACTGATTTAGATATAGTTATCTTATTTCTTTGTACAATACTGATTTAGACAGTTATCTTATCACTTTGTACAATACTGATTTAGATATAGTTATCTTATTACTTTGTACAATACTGATTTAGACAGTTATCTTATCACTTTGTACAATACTGATTTAGATATAGTTATCTTATTACTTTGTACAATACTGTTTTAGACATTATCTTATCACTTTGTACAATACTGATTTAGACAGTTATCTTATCACTTTGTACAATACTGATTTAGACAGTTATCTTATCACTTTGTACAATACTGATTTAGACTGTTATCTTATTACTTTGTACAATACTGATTTAGACATTATCTTATCACTTTGTACAATACTGATTTAGATATAGTTATCTTATCACTTTGTACAATACTGATTTAGATAGTTATCTTAAGTTATTACTTTGTACAATACTGATTTAGACATTATCTCATCACTTTGTACAATACTGATTTAGATATAGTTATCTTATTACTTTGTACAATACTGTTTTAGACAGTTATCTTATCACTTTGTACAATACTGATTTAGACAGTTATCTTATCACTTTGTACAATACTGATTTAGACATTTATCTTATCACTTTGTACAATACTGATTTAGACAGTTATCTTATTACTTTGTACAATACTGATTTAGACATTATCTTATCACTTTGTACAATACTGATTTAGATATAGTTATCTTATCACTTTGTACAATACTGATTTAGATAGTTATCTTAAGTTATTACTTTGTACAATACTGATTTAGACATTATCTCATCACTTTGTACAATACTGATTTAGATACAGTTATCTTATCACTTTGTACAATGCTGATTTAGACATTATCTCATCACTTTGTACAATACTGATTTAGATATAGTTATCTTATCACTTTGTACAATACTGATTTAGATATAGTTATCTTATCACTTTGTACAATACTGATTTAGACATTATCTTATCACTTTGTACAATACTGATTTAGACAGTTATCTTATCACTTTGTACAATACTGATTTAGATATAGTTATCTTATCACTTTGTACAATACTGATTTAGACAGTTATCTTATTACTTTGTACAATACTGATTTAGATATAGTTATCTTATCACTTTGTACAATACTGATTTAGGTAGTTATCTTATCACTTTGTACAATACTGATTTAGACAGTTATCTTAAGTTATTACTTTGTACAATACTGATTTAGACAGTTATCTCATCACTTTGTACAATACTGATTTAGACATTATCTTATCACTTTGTACAATACTGATTTAGACATTATCTTATCACTTTGTACAATACTGATTTAGACAGTTATCTTATCACTTTGTACAATACTGATTTAGATCTAGTTATCTTATTACTTTGTACAATACTGATTTAGATATAGTTATCTTATCACTTTGTACAATACTGATTTAGACAGTTATCTTATTACTTTGTACAATACTGATTTAGATATAGTTATCTTATCACTTTGTACAATACTGATTTAGATATAGTTATCTGATCACTTTGTACAATACTGATTTAGACATTATCTTATCACTTTGTACAATACTGGTTTAGATATAGTTATCTTATCACTTTGTACAATACTGATTTAGACAGTTATCTCATCACTTTGTACAATACTGATTTAGACAGTTATCTTATCACTTTGTACAATACTGATTTAGATATAGTTAACCTATCACTTTGTACAATACTGTTTTAGACATTATCTTATCACTTTGTACAATACTGATTTAGATATAGTTATCTTATCACTTTGTACAATACTGATTTAGACAGTTATCTTATCACTTTGTACAATACTGATTTAGATATAGTTATCTTATTTCTTTGTACAATACTGATTTAGACAGTTATCTTATCACTTTGTACAATACTGATTTAGATATAGTTATCTTATTACTTTGTACAATACTGATTTAGACAGTTATCTTATCACTTTGTACAATACTGATTTAGATATAGTTATCTTATTACTTTGTACAAAACTGTTTTAGACATTATCTTATCACTTTGTACAATACTGATTTAGACAGTTATCTTATCACTTTGTACAATACTGATTTAGACAGTTATCTTATCACTTTGTACAATACTGATTTAGACTGTTATCTTATTACTTTGTACAATACTGATTTAGACATTATCTTATCACTTTGTACAATACTGATTTAGATATAGTTATCTTATCACTTTGTACAATACTGATTTAGATAGTTATCTTAAGTTATTACTTTGTACAATACTGATTTAGACATTATCTCATCACTTTGTACAATACTGATTTAGATATAGTTATCTTATTACTTTGTACAATACTGTTTTAGACAGTTATCTTATCACTTTGTACAATACTGATTTAGACAGTTATCTTATCACTTTGTACAATACTGATTTAGACATTTATCTTATCACTTTGTACAATACTGATTTAGACAGTTATCTTATTACTTTGTACAATACTGATTTAGACATTATCTTATCACTTTGTACAATACTGATTTAGATATAGTTATCTTATCACTTTGTACAATACTGATTTAGATATAGTTATTTTATCACTTTGTACAATACTGATTTAGACAGTTATCTTATTACTTTGTACAATACATACTGATTAAGACAGTTATCTTATCACTTTGTACAATACTGATTTAGATATAGTTATCTTATTACTTTGTACAATACTGATTTAGACATTATCTCATCACTTCGTACAATACTGATTTAGACAGTTATCTTATTACTTTGTACAATACTGTTTTAGACATTATCTTATCACTTTGTACAATACTGATTTAGACAGTTATCATATCACTTTGTACAATACTGATTTAGATATAGTTATCTTATTACTTTGTACAATACTGATTTAGACAGTTATCATATCACTTTGTACAATACTGATTTAGACAGTTATCTTATTACTTTGTACAATACTGATTTAGACAGTTATCTTATTACTTTGTACAATACTGATTTAGACAGTTATCTTATCACTTTGTACAATATTGATTTAGATATAGTTATCTTATCACTTTGTACAATACTGATTTAGACAGTTATCTTATCACTTTGTACAATATTGATTTAGATATAGTTATCTTATTACTTTGTACAATACTGATTTAGACAGTTATCTTATTACTTTGTACAATACTGATTTAGACATTATCTTATCACTTTGTACAATATTGATTTAGATATACATGTAGTTATCTTATTACTTTGTACAATACTGATTTAGACAGTTATCTTAAGTTATTACTTTGTACAATACTGATTTAGACATTATCTCATCACTTTGTACAATACTGATTTAGACATTATCTCTACACTTTGTACAATACTGATTTAGACAGTTATCTTATCGCTTTGTACAATACTGATTTAGATATAGTTATCTTATCACTTTGTACAATACTGATTTAGACAGTTATCTTATTACTTTGTACAATACTGATTTAGACAGTTATCTTATCACTTTGTACAATACTGAGAGCATACAACCAGCTAATGTCTTTCTCAGCTCCTAGAGAGCATACAATGGGAGCTGCCATTTCAGCACTAACAGCTTACACACAACAATTCTAGCACTGCCCTACAATATATTCATTTACAGCTGAGTCGACTGGGACATAACAAAGTACAGTATCTTGTTCAAGGATACAACACATATCTCGAGCCAGGACTCAAACTAGAACTGTCGCCAGGATGGCTGCATGACTAATAGCCCCGCAATCTGCACGAGTCAATGGTGAATTGGAACTGTTAATTAGAGGCTAACTAAGATAACCCAGTAATATAGTGAGCAGTTGCCATAGCAACCATAATTTTGAAGAGAAAAAAAAAATTGCATGCACATCTACACATGGTCCTCTATATTTGTGTGAAGTTTCATTGAAATCGGCCCTTCGGTTCAGGAGGGGTTGTCCGGACAAACTTAAAGTTATGGTTCTTATCGGAAAACCTGTTTATAGTGACCAGTTGCCATAGCAACCATAATTTTGAAAGAAAAGAAAGTGGCATGCACATCTTCACATGGTCTTCTATATATATTTGTGTGAAGTTTCATTGAAATTGGCCATATGCATTTAGTTTAGGAGGAGTTGTCCATTCATTGCGGAGGTATAACTAGATACAAGACAGCTCTCGCGCCAGAACTCAAACTAGATACAACACAGCTCTCGCCCCAGGACTCAAACTAGATACAACACAGCTCTTGCGCCAGGACTCAAACTAGCAACCCTTTGGTGTTATAGCCCTGGGTCTTACTCCGACCACTGTGTCTCTTACGTATACAATGGCAGAAAACAATACAGATAACCCCTTGCATCTTCCACCTCCAATCACGGCATCAAACCTGGTCACCTAGGGTCATACTTACGAAGTAGGGCACACGCATTTGATGTGAGACAGGTTTAGTTGAGCAAATCCCTGTGCCCAGCCATGTCTGTAAAATAAATTATAATCATTTACCTACATTCATCAAGATTGAAATCAATTGGAGTGTTTGTCACCTTCTCTCCACTCCCCATATATAAACCAAAACTGTTATAGAGAATTATCTCTTATTATATTTAGATAGGTCAGAAGTAGATGATCTCTTTCTTTAGATTAATAGGTCAAAGGTAAACAGGATAATTCACAAGCAAGTTACAGTCCCCAGTACAGTAGGAACTAATCCTACACACAGATTGTTTGACAGATTCAACTCATTCAATATATGTGAATAAATTCATGAAAGTTGATTATCTTAGTAAGCAATATCAGAAGTTCAATCTATGTGAACCCCAAGTAAGATGAACTTTTGCCCCGGGTTGAAATGTCAAGAGTGACAGCAATAGGCCCAGATAAATAGCCTTTTCTTGGATGTAGGTTAAAGATCAAAATGTAGGTAAGATTGACCTACTTTAAGTACATGATATACAATGCCTCACCTAGGTAAACCCATGACACAAGTTCCTGTGATAAGTAGTATAGGAGACAGAGTCTGGACAAGATAACACACAGAAGGACATAAAGATGGACGGACCCATGCAAAACTATATTACCCCTTGGATCTGGAATGGGAACCCCTTATTTTAGGTCATATCCTTCAGGAGTATGAGGGACTAATTATCCCTTATCAGAGATTATATTCATCAGAAGTATAACATTTCTTACTATTTATTATATAGGTCAGGAGTGAATTAGCTCTTACTTTAGATTATATAGGTCAGGAGTGAATTAGCTCTTACTTTAGATTATATAGGTCAGGAGTAAGTTATCTCTGACATTAGATTATATAGGTCAGGAGTGAATTATCTCTTACTTTAGATTATATAGGTCAGGAATAAATTATATCTTACCTTATATTATATAGGTCAGGGGTAAATTATCTCTTACTTTATATTATACAAGTCAGGAGTGAATTATCTCTTACTTTAGATTATATAGGTCAGGAATAAATTATATCTTACTTTAGATTATATAGGTCAGGAGTAAACTATATCTTACTTTACATTATATAGGTCAGGAGTGAATTATCTCTTACTTTAGATTATATAGTTCATGAGTAAATTATCTCTTACTTAAGATTATATAGGTCAGGTGTGAATTATCTCTTACTTTAAATTATATAGATCAGGAGTAAATTATCTCTTACTTTACATTATATAGGTCAGGAGTAAATTATCTCTTACTTTACATTATATAGGTCAGGAGTGAATTATCTCTTACTTTAGGTTATATAGGTCAGGAGTGAATTATCTCTTACTTTACATTATATAGGTCAGGAGTGAATTATCTCTTACTTTACATTATATAGGTCAGGAGTAAATTATCTCTTACTTTACATTATATAGGTCAGGAGTGAATTATATCTTACTTTAGATTATATAGTTCATGAGTAAATTATCTCTTACTTTACATTATATAGGTCAGGAGTGAATTATCTCTTACTTTACATTATATAGGTCAGGAGTAAATTATCTCTTACTTAAGATTATATAGGTCAGGAGTGAATTAGCTCTTACTTTAGATTATATAGGTCAGGAGAGAATTAGCTCTTACTTTAGATTATATAGGTCAGGAGTAAGTTATCTCTGACATTAGATTATATAGGTCAGAAGTGAATTAGCTCTTACTTTAGATTATATAGGTCAGGAGTAAGTTATCTCTGACATTAGATTATATAGGTCAGTAGTGAATTATCTCTTACTTTAGATTATATAGGTCAGGAATAAATTATATCTTACTGTATATTATATAGTTCAGGGGTAAATTATCTCTTACTTTATATTATACAAGTCAGGAGTGAATTATCTCTTACTTTAGATTATATAGGTCAGGAGTAAATTATCTCTTACTTTATATTATACAAGTCAGGAGTGAATTATCTCTTACTTTACATTATATAGGTCAGGAGTGAATTATCTCTTACTTTACATTATATAGGTCAGGAGTGAATTATCTCTTACTTTAGATTATATAGTTCATGAGTAAATTATCTCTTACTTTACATTATATAGGTCAGGAGTATATTATCTCTTCCTTTAGATTATATAGGTCAGGAGTGAATTATCTCTTACTTTACATTATATAGGTCAGGAGTATATTATCTCTTTACATTATATAGTTCAGGAGTGAATTATCTCTTACTTTACATTATATAGTTCAGGAGTGAATTATCTCTTACTTTACATTATATAGGTCAGGAGTGAATTATCTCTTACTTTAGATTATATAGGTCAGGAGTAAATTATCTCTTACTTTAGATTATATAGGTCAGGAGTAAAGTATATCTTACTTTAGATTATATAGGTCAGGAGTAAATTATCTCTTACTTAAGATTATATAGGTCAGGAGTGAATTAGCTCTTACTTTAGAGTATATAGGTCAGGAGTGAATTAGCTCTTACTTTAGATTATATAGGTCAGGAGTAAGTTATCTCTGACATTAGATTATATAGGTCAGAAGTGAATTAGCTCTTACTTTAGATTATATAGGTCAGGAGTAAATTATCTCTTACATTAGATTATATAGGTCAGGAGTGAATTATCTCTTACTTTAGATTATATATGTCAGGAATAAATTATATCTTACTTTATATTATATAGGTCAGGGGTAAATTATCTCTTACTTTATATTATACAAGTCAGGAGTGAATTATCTCTTACTTTAGATTATATAGGTCAGGAGTAAATTATCTCTTACTTTAGATTATATAGTTCATGAGTAAATTATCTCTTACTTTAGATTATATAGGTCAGGAGTGAATTATCTCTTACTTTACATTATATAGGTCAGGAGTAAATTATCTCTTACTTCAGATTATATAGGTCAGGAGTAAAGTATATCTTACTTTAGATTATGTAGGTCAGGAGTAAATTATCTCTTACTTTAGATTATATAGGTCAGGAGTAAATTATATCTTACTTTACATTATATAGGTCAGGAAAGAATTATCTCTTACTTTAGATGATATAGGTCAGGAGTAAATTATCTCTTACTTTAGATTATATAGGTCAGGAGTAAATTATATCTTACTTTAGATTATATAGGTCAGGAGTGAATTATCTCTTACTGTACATTATATAGGTCAGGAGTGAATTATCTCTTACTTTACATTATATAGGTCAGGAGTGAATTATATCTTACTTTAGATTATATAGGTCAGGAGTAAATGATCTCTTACTGTACATTATATAGGTCAGGAGTAAATTATCTCTTACTGTACATTATATTGGTCAGGTGTGAATCATCACTTTAATTTAGAGTATTGCCTTTAATGTCTATCCAAAATTTAACTGTGCAGATATATATGCCTCGTGGGGTTTTCCCCCCAACAGGAAGTCGAATAAGAATTGTGGGTAAAATTAAATGTTATTTTTAGAGTCAGCAGCAGGCCAAACGTAATGGGGGTTTAATAGCATAATTAAGCAACAAGACAATTAAACTTTTACTTCTGGGATGTAAAATCTTCGAAGCAGAAACCAAAACAATAGGGTTTGACCTGGGTCTGCCATTGCTACAGATCGATTGATATCACCGCTTACTGTATGTGGCGAATCCAAAGTGAGGGGTTCGCCACGGGAAATGTGATGACACTGGTACACAGGTGAGTTATTAAAAAAACAGTAGCGAGCAGTAAAAGGACAAACGCCCGACGTTAACTTATAATTCCTATTCAGGTAAGGATTAGAACTGGTTAATAAAAAACATTACATTTGATTTCGTGTTGTTTTATCAGTGACTGCCAGCTGTGTCAAGTTCGTATAAATTTACACCACAGGAAACGACCTAAATAAACTCGGTTTCTCCGATCTCTGTGCTTTGGCAATTGAAAAAAATATGGAATATTTTAAACTTCATAGCGAACATAAGAATATCTCTATGATAAACATAAATGATCTTAGCCGTAATTGTCGGCGAGTCCTCAGATCGTATGTCAAATTAGGAACACGTGGATGAAACAGGGATGTATGACCCCCGATTTGAGGTGCTACGATTGTACTGTATCGCGAATAAGAAACAATCTTTAAGGTTTTATTATTTTAATACATGTATTTTATACAATTAGTAATAGTAATCTGACAATTTGACATCAGTAAAAGGACAAACAAAAACACTGTTTATTAACAATAATAATGCAAATATTTTCATCTAAAATCGACCCAAGTCTGACAACCATTACGGACCAAATCCAAGATGGCGACGTGCATTTCGGCTTATTGCATAAGTCGGTTAATCGGGTAAAAAGTCCCCGCAAATAGGCAACCCGATTAAGCGGAATGCACTGTACACCTTCAGCATCAATTATAAGTCTTTATAGATCATAGGTACCTGTTATTTTGGATCAACTATAAAAAGTGAGTGTAAAAGATTTCAGGACAAGACATGATTGAATGATAAACTTTTGTTGCATTTTTTATAAATTATTTGTTTTTGTTTGGACCATAAAATCTGTATCAGATACATGTATATGACTATACTATCTGATCTAACTACATACCAAGTTTGATTGAAGTTGAACGGGGTCGCCACCAGGAAAACATCACCATAGTCTTTTTTTAATACTTTTCATGAGAGGCAAGGCAAAAAGTAGGAGCTTTAGTTTACACAAAATTAAAATTGAAATAAATACTTGATGGAACAAACACATTTACTTGGTGTAGCGTCAGTTTGTGACATTAGCATGAGTATACTTAGGAATAACAAAATAAAAGTCCATTACTTACCCAGTGTCCCCCAAACCATGTAGGAAAATCAACTGCAAAATAACAGACATGTCAATTAGGTGGAATTTTAAAGACAATAAATATATCAAAATTTAGTGTACATCATGATCAACATACTGTTACTGTATAAACCTTCCCACTACAGATAATGAAGAAACAACACAGTACAATGTATATACTGTTACTGTATAAACCTTCCCACTACAGATAATGAAGAAACAACACAGTACAATGTATATATATGTTGTTACTGTACAAACCCTCCCACTACAGATAATGAAGAAACAACACAGTACAATGTATATATATGTTGTTACTGTACAAACCCTCCCACTACAGATAATGAAGAAACACAGTACAATGTATATATATGTTGTTACTGTACAGACCCTCCCACTACAGATAATGAAGAAACAACCCAGTACTTTTAGGCGATACATAATGGTGACACTGACATTCATATAACATATTCGTATGGGATTTCATTGTCTGCATTGTGAGAGAACAGGAGGAAACGCATTCCTGCTGTGGACCTTGACAGGAATCTAACTTGGGGATGATAATCATTGGCTTTATGTATACCTTCTCCGTTAGTTGAGTGACAGAGAGCTTATTTAACACTGCAATGTATGTACAATATCCAAATAACCCTGTACGTTCTACTTATGTATCCATATTGGACCAGTACGTCTTACTTAAGTATCCATATTGGATCAGTACGTCCTACTTAAGTATCCATATTGGATCAGTACATCCTACTTAAGTATCCATATTGGATCAGTACGTCCTACTTAAGTATCTATATTGGATCAGTACGTCCTACTTAAGTATCCATATTGGATCAGTACGTCTTACTTAAGTATCCATATTGGATCAGTACGTCCTACTTAAGTATCCATATTGGATCAGTACATCTTACTTAAGTATCCATATTGGATCAGTACGTCTTACTTAAGTATCTATATTGGATCAGTACATAGAATTATATTTATGTCTGTCCACTAACATCATAATTAATGTTCCTCTGTAATATGTCCTGTAGATGGGGTTGAAACCTTATTATCATCAATTTTCTTTAAATTCGGGCAAAAAATTGCACACAATATGACTGACTAGTAAATATATACTAGTATTTTTATTAACTGCTAAAAACAAGGCAGTTTGAAAAAGAAAAGATGAAATTCTAACACTGCTGACAACATCAGCAGACTTTCATGAGATTCAGTTGAAAATTAAAGGATGACATGTCTGTACAAGATTCCTTAATTTACAGATGCACAAACTGATACTAGTATCCAAAATAGAGAGCACTATATGGCATAACAAAACAAAGAAAACACAGCAACAGTCAATAGGTGTGTACGACCAGCACACCACAATTCTAGTCATATATTAGATATATAGTGAAGCCATTCTCATAGCTACAGAATTTGTTGTCCATCAATTCACCCTCAGGGTCTGTAATACAATAAGCTTGATTCAGTGATGTGGCCAATAGTTACATACCAGAAAACCAATACAAATGTACCACAAATAAGACAGTTTTTCTAAAGACAGATGTTTTGGCTTCCTCTTCATGGACTCCAGACTAGAAGTGGTAAGAATGAAAGCTGTTTCCTAAATACTGCTATTACATGCTCTGGATAGCCTGTGACAGGCCTGCCTTGTGATGTTCAGGGAGGAAGCCTCCAGCTAGTGCAAGGAGGTCTTGTCACAGATGACCCTGACTGATGACAGGAACTTGTCACAGATGACCTTGACTGATGAAAGGAACTTGTCACAGATGACCCTGACAGATGACAGGACCTTGTCACAGATGACCCTGACTGATGACAGGACCTTGTCACAGATGACCCTGACTGATGACAGGACCTTGTCACAGATGACCCTGACTGGTGACAGGATCTTGTCACAGATGACCCTGACTGATGACAGGACCTTGTTACAGATGACCCTGACTGATGACAGGATCTTGTCACAGATGACCTTGACTGATGACAGGACCTTGTCACAGATGGCCCTGACTGATGACAGGACCTTGTCACAGATGACCCTGACTGATGACAGGATTTTGTCACAGATTACCCTGACTGATGACAGGATTTTGTCACAGATGACTCTGACTGATGACAGGACCAAAGGTTTTTAAAGTATTATATGGACAATACGTATGATGGCAAGAGAAACATAATGGACAATGGAGGTTTGAGATGCTCAATGGCATCAATGTTAACATGAACTCTACTGATCATGGCACATGAAAGGCATTGTCTCTATAGTGCCTTTCTATTGCAAATATGTTACTTCAAAACATGTAGAACTGGGGCATATTCTTGAGGAACGTAAAGCTATAAATGCTTGCAATTGGATTGTAGTAATTATTCCAGTTTTCCTGAATACAAAGAAGCTAGCTATATATGTTCGTTTTAAAAGACAGTTCCATCAATACTTGATTCCATATATCTGTAATACACATAAATTGCTCCAAAACCTCTCGTTGAAGCTATAGGATTCAATATAGGACTCTCCTGGTTAGTTTGATCTCCAAATAACTACACCAATAACTGCATTGATTTTCAGATTAAATTACATGGTGTAAATACATCCAAAAACGATCACTATATAGACCGCAAGTCTATACAATGAAAACACCATCAAAAATCTATTAACAGCAATCAATCCACTTTATGTTTTTTGAAGCACTGACCTTATTACCAACAATGAACCGACAAAAAACACCTTAATGATTCCACTTCATTTTAGCCATATCTATATGCTCATACTGGGTTTTAATTATTAACAGATATATGCATATGCAGGTCATTGCAGTGAAAGAGACAGTGAATGGATCGAATGGACCAAGCGATGAAGAGGTAGAAGGCATATATAATTACCCTTATCAGTTATAATTTTGGTTACGAAGATTACGAAGAATTTATCTTGCAGGGTTCATACAGATTATGTCAAACCAACTTTAAGGCCATTTCAAGGCTTTTTCAATGTCTTAATTAAATATACATGGCCTGTTTTACCCGTCATCTAATTATATATAAGTCATCTTGAGGGGGAACAAGAGAACAAAAAAGCAACTTAAGTTTATAACTATCCACTTGATCAAAATACAACTTGACATGGTAATTATTAACGTCTGTAGGGAAGGTGACATAGACAATGTTGAATCCAAATGATCAGCGGCCAGGGTTTCACATATCCTAATGAAACCTTAATATTCGAGGATTTTTCATGGCTGTAAACCAGTTTTCAAGGCCCAAATGAAATTCAAGGCTTTCTCAATGCCCATGCTAAACCTGTCTTAGTGATAGGATGCTGACATTTGGGTTTCAACAACATATATATAATGACAATTCAAAATTCAGAACTGTGTAAGTAATTATGTACACTATATACATGTATATCATACAATTAAAGGTACTATATTTACAATATACCATAAACTTCTACAATGTACTATATACAGACCTACAATGTACTATACAGACTACAATGTACTATATAGACCTACTATGTACTATACAGACCTACAATGTACTATACAGACCTACAATGTACTATACAGACTACAATGTACTATACAGACCTACAATGTACTATAAAGACCTACAATGTACTATACAGACTACAATGTACTATACAGACTACAATGTACTATATAGACTACAATGTACTATACAGACTACAATGTACTATACAGACCTACAATGTACTATACAGACTACAATGTACTATACAGACTACAATGTACTATACAGACCTACAATGTACTATAAAGACCTACAATGTACTATACAGACCTACAATGTACTATATAGACTACAATGTACTATATAGACCTACAATGTACTATATAGACTACAATGTACTATACAGACCTACAATGTACTATACAGACCTACAATGTACTATACAGACCTACAATGTACTATACAGACCTACAATGTACTATACAGACTACAATGTACTATACAGACTACAATGTACTATACAGACCTACAATGTACTATATAGACCTACAATGTACTATATAGACCTACAATGTACTATACAGACTACAATGTACTATACAGACCTACAATGTACTATATAGACTACAATGTACTATACAGACCTTCAATGTACTATATAGACTACAATGTACTATATAGACCTACAATGTCCTATATAGACCTACAACGTACTATATAGACTACAATGTACTACATAGACCTACAATGTACTATACAGACCTACAATGTACTATATAGACCTAAAATGTACTATATAGACCTACAATGTACTATATAGACTACAATGTACTATATAGACCTACAATGTACTATATAGACCTACAACGTACTATACAGACCTACAATGTACTATATAGACCTACAATGTACTATACAGACCTACAATGTACTATATAGACCTACAATGTACTATATAGACCTACAATGTACTATACAGACCTACAATGTACTATATAGACCTACAATGTACTATACAGACCTACAATGTACTATATAGACCTACAATGTACTATACAGACCTACAATGTACTATATAGACCTACAATGTACTATACAGACCTACAATGTACTATATAGACCTACAATGTACTATACAGACCTACAATGTACTATACAGACTACAATGTACTATATAGACCTACAATGTACTATATAGACCTACAATGTACTATACAGACCTACAATGTACTATATAGACCTACAATGTACTATATAGACCTACAATGTATTATATAGACCTACAATGTACTAAACAGACCTACAATGTACTATATAGACCTACAATGTACTATACAGACCTACAATGTACTATATAGACCTACAATGTACTATATAGACCTACAATGTACTATATAGACCTACAATGTACTATACAGACCTACAATGTACTATACAGACCTACAATGTACTATATAGACCTACAATGTACTAAACAGACTATAATGTACTCAGAAATGTCACCTAAATAGATAGGACTAAAACAATCTGCCAACTCTATTTCCTTGGCTGAAGGGAGCATTCCGTCCTCAACCAAAGATTGCTTCCTTCCAATCTCATTATTGATTGCTTTGTACAGTGTAATACAATAAGCTGTTTGTTCCTGGTGTTCTGGAAGTCAGAGTTCATCTTAACAGAATGTTATCATGAATGAGTACAGCCTATAATGCATTAAGCACAATTATTGCTTAAAGTAAAATGTGTCTTTAACAAAGTCTTGTAAATAAATCTTTTCATATTGAATAAGGTCTTGTAATATAAGTGCTTAACATTACTGGCAATTAACTCAAGTAAAGCTCTTTATCCAGGATAAATCAGCTGCTTGTCTGTACTGAATAATATATAAGTAGAGTGCAGCTCTGGTAGATCCATAACACCACTAAGTCCACTGAAGATCCAGCACATATACGTAGCTATCATGTTTAAATATATGACATAACAATGATATAACAATTTCTTGGATGCCACATCATTGTGTATAAGCTACGTACCTGTAGCACAACCACAAGATTTGTCACTAGTCACCATTAGGATACACAACGTACCTGTAGCACAACCACATGATTTGTCACTAGTCACCATTAGGATACACAAAAAAACTTATTGATTACATATACAATATGTATAAACAAGGATAATTGTACAAACATCAAAACAATGACTTTCTGTGAATAACCTGAGTCAGTATTTTGTGTTTATCAATATCTATCAATGAAGACACTATTATAATGAAAATGTTTCTTGTTTCCCTATTACTACTGTACTGAATATACATATACTGACTGTAGTGTTACACTCATTGTGTCTGATATATGATACTTAATAATTATATTCTCTGCCTGTTCAGGGGCATAGCATCTGTGTTTGTGCAGCAGTTTAAAATGACACAATCCTTTACACGGGCAGGTGAGCTAATAACAGGGCTGAACAATACACGCTCATCAAATGCCAAAGAGAGGTGAGTCTTGAATCGGATACTCATGGAAATGTACAAAAATGATTGTTCCATCAGAATGCTGTTCAAGAAACCATAATGTAAAGTGATGGCAACAAATTTTGACTGGCATATTTATTAACTGAATTTCTTGTTGGTCCCAAAATATTCTGTCAATAAGTTTTATTCCATTAACTGTGATGACTGGTACTCACTGATGATTTTCATCTTTATTAAACATACTGTACATAGCTACAGGGACCTGACTACACAGAATAATCACCATGAGGTTTTCTTGACATTTCAGAGATAAAACTGTTAGACTGCTGATCTGTAGTTTTATGATAATATCATTACAATCTTGTACCAGTATGTATATGTAGGCAGAATATGCAGGATTATGCGGTTGTCTTGACATTTCAGAGAAACAAGAGGCCTAATGGGCCTGTATCGCTCACCTGACTCTATAGAAATGGAATATTATCTAGGTCATATTTCAGCAGAAATATCAGAGTAAGCTAGGTATATTGCTGTCAATGATTTTTCTAGTCCTTCATTAAAGCATGCCTAATATCAGGTCTTGGATTCTCTTGTCTCTGGAGAAATTATTGTTTAAAGATTTAAGCCTATTTGACCCCTGTGACCTTGAATGTTGGTAAAGGTTATTCATTTGAACCAATTGCAATTTGGTAGCCTGAAATGGGCAAAGGTATGATCTCCTCATGATGTATGAAATAAATAGGAAAGATTTGTTGGTATTGCATGTTTTCAGTTGCTTTCAACACAACAAAATTACACTGTGTTCAAAGGCTTTGCCATTGACTTCATTCCCCTCATATCCCTTTTTTAAACCCACCTTCATTATCATCATTTCATGAAATTGATTTTTCAAAGAATTGCTATAATCTGTGAGATGCAGACATGAAAACACTTATCACCAAATGTTATATCCTGAGTTGGTAGGACAGACAAATGTTATATCCTGAGTTGGTAGGACAGACATATGTCATATCCTGAGTTGGTAGGACAGACAAATGTTATATCCTGAGTTGGTAGGACAGACAAATGTTATATCCCGAGTTGGTAGGACAGACATATGTTATATCCTGAGTTGGTAGGACAGACAAATGTTATATCCTGAGTTGGTAGGACAGACAAATGTTATATCCTGAGTTGGTAGGACGGACAAATGTTATATCCTGAGGTGGTAGGACAGACAAATGTTATATCCTGAGTTGGTAGGACAGACAAATGTTATATCAGAGTTGGTAGGACAGACAAAAGTTATATCCCGAGTTGGTAGGACGGACAAATGTTATATCAGAGTTGGTAGGACAGACAAATGTTATATCCTGAGTTGGTAGGACAGACAAATGTTATATCCTGAGTTGGTAGGACAGACATATGTTATATCCTGAGTTGGTAGGACAGACAAAAGTTATATCCCGAGTTGGTAGGACGGACAAATGTTATATCAGAGTTGGTAGGACAGACAAATGTTATATCCTGAGTTGGTAGGACAGACAAATGTTATATCCTGAGTTGGTAGGACAGACATATGTTATATCCTGAGTTGGTAGGACGGACAAATGTTATATCCTGAGTTGGTAGGTCGGACAAATGTTATATCCTGAGTTGGTAGGACGGACAAATGTTATATCCTGAGTTGGTAGGACAGACAAATGTTATATCCTGAGTTGGTAGGACAGACAAATGTTATATGATGGACAAATGTTATATCCTGAGTTGGTAGGACAGACAAATGTTATATCCTGAGTTGGTAGGACAGACAAATGTTATATCCTGAGTTGGTAGGACGGACAAATGTTATATCCTGAGTTGGTAGGACAGACAAATGTTATATGATGGACAAATGTTATATCCTGAGTTGGTAGGACAGACAAATGTTATATCCTGAGTTGGTAGGACAGACAAATGTTATATCCTGAGTTGGTAGGACAGACAAATGTTATATCATGAGTTGGTAGGATGGACAAATGTTATATCCCGAGTTGGCAGGACAGACAAATGTTATATCCTGAGTTGGTAGGACAGACATATGTTACATCCTGAGTTGGCAGGACAGACAAATGTTATATCCTGAGTTGGTAGGATGGACAAATGTTATATCCTGAGTTGGTAGGATGACATGTTACATCCTGAGTTGGTAGGACAGACAAATGTTATTACCTGAGTTGGTAGGACAGACAAATGTTATATCCCAAGTTGGTAGGACAAACATATGTTATATCCTGAGTTGGTAGGATGGACAAATGTTATATCCCGAGTTGGTAGGACAGACAAATGTTATATCAGAGTTGGTAGGACATGCATATGTTATATCCCGAGTTGGTAGGACGGACAAATGTTATATCCTGAGTTGGTAGGACAGACATATGTTATATCCTGAGTTGGTAGGACAGACATATGTTACATCCTGAGTTGGTAGGACAGACAAATGTTATATCAGAGTTGGTAGGACAGACAAATGTTATATCCTGAGTTGGTAGGACAGACATGTTATATCCTGAGTTGGTAGGACATGCATATGTTATATCCCGAGTTGGTAGGACAGACAAATGTTATATCAGAGTTGGTAGGACAGACAAATGTTATATCCTGAGTTGGTAGGACAGACATATGTTATATCCTGAGTTGGTAGGACAGACAAATGTTATATCCTGAGTTGGTAGGACAGACATATGTTATATCCTGAGTTGGTAGGACAGACATATGTTACATCCTGAGTTGGTAGGACAGACAAATGTTATATCAGAGTTGGTAGGACAGACAAATGTTATATCCTGAGTTGGTAGGACAGACATGTTATATCCTGAGTTGGTAGGACAGACAAACGTTATATCAGAGTTGGTAGGACAGACAAATGTTATATCCTGAGTTGGTAGGACAGACAAATGTTATATCCTGAGTTGGTAGGACAGACAAATGTTATATCCTGAGTTGGAAGGACGAAAACAATCATATCAGCAGGGAGTAGTAAATTTGAAGTGAATCAGACTAAAATTGTGAAAATACAATTCATAGCTCTATAAGATCTGGGAAAGACAGATGAATGGACGTTTGGACAGATTTGTTACCACTATTCCGCCCTTCCCCAACCAAATATATAGCATTCCCTTGGACTATTGTGTGTTTGTTTTATATCAATCTAATGTTTAAATGTAACATCCAGAGGACATTGATTGAAAAGCTATTGGTAAATGTTAGAGCTAGTGACAGTTATAATAAAGCTATTGGTAAATGTTAGAGCTAGTGACAGTTATAATAAAGCTATTGGTAAATGTTAGAGCTAGTGACAGTTATAATAAAGCTATTGGTAAATGTTAGAGCTAGTGACAGTTATAATAAAGCTATTGGTAAATGTTAGAGCTAGTGACAGTTATAATAAAGCTATTGGTAAATGTTAGAGCTAGTGACAGTTATAATAAAGCTATTGGTAAATGTTAGAGCTAGTGACAGTTATAATAAGACCAATAATAACATTTCCCTTTGTGATAACACATCTTGACCCCAACCAGGCATCGCAAATGATACAAATCCCCTCGCGTGCTAACACATGAACTCCGACGCAAAATGGGGGGGGGGGGGGGGTTATTGCAGGACATTGAAATAACATCAGTTGTCATTTGCACTGAACTGCAATAGACATGGATGGGCTTATTATCAGGCATGGGCTATCGAGGTATTCCCATGCTGGACCCATATATGAAGTTTGGTCAGGATCCGTTCAGAAATGAAGTCGCAAGAGCGCTGACAAAGATTTTCTATAAATAGTAACGGTGACCTTAACCTTGACCTTGGCACCCTGAAACACGAACTCGTTCGAGGTATTCCCATGCTGGACCCACATATGAAGTTTGGTCAGAATCCGTTCAAAAATGAAGTCGCAAGAGCGCTGACAAAAAGTGAACATACGTACTTTCGTCGCGAGGGGATAATTAGCATTCGCTACTTCTAAGGCAGAAGCCAAAGATAAATCAATTGGATCACTTTGTAAAATGGTTGAAAAGAATATAATAGATCCAACATGTAACAATACATTAAAATCATCACCACAACACAGTGATTATGTATACACAGAAAGGATTGAAGAAAGAAACCTGATCACTACTGATCATGAGTGTCTCTAGACCTTGGTAATGTATAACACTGGTGACAGAAACCTTATCACTACCAAGGTCTAGAGACACTCAGTAATGTATAACAACACTGGTGACAGAAACCTTATCACTACCAAGGTCTAGAGACACTCAGTAATGTATAACAACACTGGTGACAGAAACCTTATCACTACCAAGGTCTAGAGACACTCAGTAATGTATAACAACACTGGTGACAGACACCTTATCACTACCAAGGTCTAGAGACACTCAGTAATGTATAACAACACTGGTGACAGACACCTTATCACTACCAAGGTCTAGAGACACTCAGTAATGTATAACAACACTGGTGACAGAAACCTTATCACTACCAAGGTCTAGAGACACTCAGTAATGTATAACAACACTGGTGACAGAAACCTTATCACTACCAAGGTCTAGAGACACTCAGTAATGTATAACACTGGTGACAGAAACCTTATCACTACCAAGGTCTAGAGACACTCAGTAATGTATAACAACACTGGTGACAGAAACCTTATCACTACCAAGGTCTAGAGACACTCAGTAATGTGTAACACTGGTGACAGAAACCTTATCACTACCAAGGTCTACAGACACTCAGTAATGTATAACACTGGTGACAGAAACCTTATCACTACCAAGGTCTAGAGACACTCAGTAATGTATAACAACACTGGTGACAGAAACCTTATCACTACCAAGGTCTAGAGACACTCAGTAATGTATAACACTGGTGACAGAAACCTTATCACTACCAAGGTCTAGAGACACTCAGTAATGTATAACAACACTGGTGACAGAAACCTTATCACTACCAAGGTCTAGAGACACTCAGTAATGTATAACACTGGTGACAGAAACCTTATCACTACCAAGGTCTAGAGACACTCAGTAATGTATAACAACACTGGTGACAGAAACCTTATCACTACCAAGGTCTAGAGACACTCAGTAATGTATAACAACACTGGTGACAGAAACCTTATCACTACCAAGGTCTAGAGACACTCAGTAATGTATAACACTGGTGACAGACACCTTATCACTACCAAGGTCTAGAGACACTCAGTAATGTATAACAACACTGGTGACAGAAACCTTATCACTACCAAGGTCTAGAGACACTCAGTAATGTATAACAACACTGGTGACAGAAACCTTATCACTACCAAGGTCTAGAGACACTCAGTAATGTATAACACTGGTGACAGAAACCTTATCACTACCAAGGTCTAGAGACACTCAGTAATGTATAACAACACTGGTGACAGAAACCTTATCACTACCAAGGTCTAGAGACACTCAGTAATGTATAACAACACTGGTGACAGAAACCTTATCACTACCAAGGTCTAGAGACACTCAGTAATGTATAATAACACTGGTGACAGAAACCTTATCACTACCAAGGTCTAGAGACACTCAGTAATGTATAACACTGGTGACAGAAACCTTATCACTACCAAGGTCTAGAGACACTCAGTAATGTATAACAACACTGGTGACAGAAACCTTATCACTACCAAGGTCTAGAGACACTCAGTAATGTATAACACTGGTGACAGAAACCTTATCACTACCAAGGTCTAGAGACACTCAGTAATGTATAACACTGGTGACAGAAACCTTATCACTACCAAGGTCTAGAGACACTCAGTAATGTATAACAACACTGGTGACAGAAACCTTATCACTACCAAGGTCTAGAGACACTCAGTAATGTATAACAACACTGGTGACAGAAACCTTATCACTACCAAGGTCTAGAGACACTCAGTAATGTATAACACTGGTGACAGAAACCTTATCACTACCAAGGTCTAGAGACACTCAGTAATGTATAACACTGGTGACAGAAACCTTATCACTACCAAGGTCTAGAGACACTCAGTAATGTATAACACTGGTGACAGAAACCTTATCACTACCAAGGTCTAGAGACACTCAGTAATGTATAACAACACTGGTGACGGAAACCTTATCACTACCAAGGTCTAGAGACACTCAGTAATGTATAACAACACTGGTGACAGAAACCTTATCACTACCAAGGTCTAGAGACACTCAGTAATGTATAACAACACTGGTGACAGAAACCTTATCACTACCAAGGTCTAGAGACACTCAGTAATGTATAACAACACTGGTGACAGAAACCTTATCACTACCAAGGTCTAGAGACACTCAGTAATGTATAACAACACTGGTGACAGAAACCTTATCACTACCAAGGTCTAGAGACACTCAGTAATGTATAACACTGGTGACAGAAACCTTATCACTACCAAGGTCTAGAGACACTCAGTAATGTATAACAACACTGGTGACAGAAACCTTATCACTACCAAGGTCTAGAGACACTCAGTAATGTATAACAACACTGGTGACAGAAACCTTATCACTACCAAGGTCTAGAGACACTCAGTAATGTATAACACTGGTGACAGAAACCTTATCACTACCAAGGTCTAGAGACACTCAGTAATGTATAACAACACTGGTGACAGAAACCTTATCACTACCAAGGTCTAGAGACACTCAGTAATGTGTAACACTGGTGACAGACACCTTATCACTACCAAGGTCTAGAGACACTCAGTAATGTATAACAACACTGGTGACAGAAACCTTATCACTACCAAGGTCTAGAGACACTCAGTAATGTATAACAACACTGGTGACAGAAACCTTATCACTACCAAGGTCTAGAGACACTCAGTAATGTATAACACTGGTGACAGAAACCTTATCACTACCAAGGTCTAGAGACACTCAGTAATGTATAACAACACTGGCGACAGAAACCTTATCACTACCAAGGTCTAGAGACACTCAGTAATGTATAACACTGGTGACAGAAACCTTATCACTACCAAGGTCTAGAGACACTCAGTAATGTATAACAACACTGGTGACAGAAACCTTATCACTACCAAGGTCTAGAGACACTCAGTAATGTATAACAACACTGGTGACAGAAACCTTATCACTACCAAGGTCTAGAGACACTCAGTAATGTATAATAACACTGGTGAACAGAAACCTTATCACTACCAAGGTCTAGAGACACTCAGTAATGTATAACACTGGTGACAGAAACCTTATCACTACCAAGGTCTAGAGACACTCAGTAATGTATAACAACACTGGTGACAGAAACCTTATCACTACCAAGGTCTAGAGACACTCAGTAATGTATAACACTGGTGACAGAAACCTTATCACTACCAAGGTCTAGAGACACTCAGTAATGTATAACAACACTGGTGACAGAAACCTTATCACTACCAAGGTCTAGAGACACTCAGTAATGTATAACAACACTGGTGACAGAAACCTTATCACTACCAAGGTCTAGAGACACTCAGTAATGTATAACACTGGTGACAGAAACCTTATCACTACCAAGGTCTAGAGACACTCAGTAATGTATAACAACACTGGTGACAGAAACCTTATCACTACCAAGGTCTAGAGACACTCAGTAATGTATAACAACACTGGTGACAGAAACCTTATCACTACCAAGGTCTAGAGACACTCAGTAATGTATAACAACACTGGTGACAGAAACCTTATCACTACCAAGGTCTAGAGACACTCAGTAATGTATAACAACACTGGTGACAGAAACCTTATCACTACCAAAGTCTAGAGACACTCAGTAATGTATAACAACACTGGTGACAGAAACCTTATCACTACCAAGGTCTAGAGACACTCAGTAATGTATAACACTGGTGACAGACACCTTATCACTACCAAGGTCTAGAGACACTCAGTAATGTATAACAACACTGGTGACAGAAACCTTATCACTACCAAGGTCTAGAGACACTCAGTAATGTATAAACCTGGTGACAGACACCTTATCACTAACAAGGTCTAGAGACACTCAGTAATGTATAACAACACTGGTGACAGAAACCTTATCACTACCAAGGTCTAGAGACACTCAGTAATGTATAACAACAACACTGGTGACAGACACCTTATCACTACCAAGGTCTAGAGACACTCAGTAATGTATAACACTGGGGACAGAAACCTTATCACTACCAAGGTCTAGAGACACTCAGTAATGTATAACAACACTGGTGACAGAAACCTTATCACTACCAAGGTCTAGAGACACTCAGTAATGTATAACAACACTGGGGACAGAAACCTTATCACTACCAAGGTCTAGAGACACTCAGTAATGTATAACAACACTGGTGACAGAAACCTTATCACTACCAAGGTCTAGAGACACTCAGTAATGTATAACAACACTGGGGACAGAAACCTTATCACTACCAAGGTCTAGAGACACTCAGTAATGTATAACAACAACACTGGTGACAGACACCTTATCACTACCAAGGTCTAGAGACACTCAGTAATGTATAACAACACTGGTGACAGAAACCTTATCACTACCAAGGTCTAGAGACACTCAGTAATGTATAACAACACTGGTGACAGAAACCTTATCACTACAAAGGTCTAGAGACACTCAGTAATGTATAACATCACTGGTGACAGAAACCTTATCACTACCAAGGTCTAGAGACACTCAGTAATGTATAAAAACACTGGTGACAGAAACCTTATCACTACCAAGGTCTAGAGACACTCAGTAATGTATAACAACACTGGTGACAGAAACCTTATCACTACCAAGGTCTAGAGACACTCAGTAATGTATAAAAACACTGGTGACAGAAACCTTATCACTACCAAGGTCTAGAGACACTCAGTAATGTATATCAACACTGGGGACAGAAACCTTATCACTACCAAGGTCTAGAGACACTCAGTAATGTATAACACTGGTGACAGAAACCTTATCACTACCAAGGTCTAGAGACACTCAGTAATGTATAACAACACTGGTGACAGAAACCTTATCACTACCAAGGTCTAGAGACACTCAGTAATGTATAACAACACTGGTGACAGAAACCTTATCACTACCAAGGTCTAGAGACACTCAGTAATGTATAACAACACTGGTGACAGAAACCTTATCACTACCAAGGTCTAGAGACACTCAGTAATGTATAACAACACTGGTGACAGAAACCTTATCACTACCAAGGTCTAGAGACACTCAGTAATGTATAAAAACACTGGTGACAGAAACCTTATCACTACCAAGGTCTAGAGACACTCAGTAATGTATAATAACACTGGTGACAGAAACCTTATCACTACCAAGGTCTAGAGACACTCAGTAATGTATAACACTGGTGACAGAAACCTTATCACTACCAAGGTCTAGAGACACTCAGTAATGTATAACAACACTGGTGACAGAAACCTTATCACTACCAAGGTCTAGAGACACTCAGTAATGTATAACACTGGTGACAGAAACCTTATCACTACCAAGGTCTAGAGACACTCAGTAATGTATAACAACACTGGTGACAGAAACCTTATCACTACCAAGGTCTAGAGACACTCAGTAATGTATAACAACACTGGTGACAGAAACCTTATCACTACCAAGGTCTAGAGACACTCAGTAATGTATAACACTGGTGACAGAAACCTTATCACTACCAAGGTCTAGAGACACTCAGTAATGTATAACAACACTGGTGACAGAAACCTTATCACTACCAAGGTCTAGAGACACTCAGTAATGTATAACAACACTGGGGACAGAAACCTTATCACTACCAAGGTCTAGAGACACTCAGTAATGTATAACAACAACACTGGTGACAGACACCTTATCACTACCAAGGTCTAGAGACACTCAGTAATGTATAACAACACTGGTGACAGAAACCTTATCACTACCAAGGTCTAGAGACACTCAGTAATGTATAACAACACTGGTGACAGAAACCTTATCACTACCAAGGTCTAGAGACACTCAGTAATGTATAACACTGGTGACAGAAACCTTATCACTACCAAGGTCTAGAGACACTCAGTAATGTATAACAACACTGGTGACAGAAACCTTATCACTACCAAGGTCTAGAGACACTCAGTAATGTATAACAACACTGGTGACAGAAACCTTATCACTACCAAGGTCTAGAGACACTCAGTAATGTATAACAACACTGGTGACAGAAACCTTATCACTACCAAGGTCTAGAGACACTCAGTAATGTATAACAACAACACTGGTGACAGACACCTTATCACTACCAAGGTCTAGAGACACTCAGTAATGTATAACACTGGGGACAGAAACCTTATCACTACCAAGGTCTAGAGACACTCAGTAATGTATAACAACACTGGTGACAGAAACCTTATCACTACCAAGGTCTAGAGACACTCAGTAATGTATAACAACACTGGGGACAGAAACTTTATCACTACCAAGGTCTAGAGACACTCAGTAATGTATAACAACACTGGTGACAGAAACCGTATCACTACCAAGGTCTAGAGACACTCAGTAATGTATAACAACACTGGGGACAGAAACCTTATCACTACCAAGGTCTAGAGACACTCAGTAATGTATAACAACAACACTGGTGACAGACACCTTATCACTACCAAGGTCTAGAGACACTCAGTAATGTATAACAACACTGGTGACAGAAACCTTATCACTACCAAGGTCTAGAGACACTCAGTAATGTATAACAACACTGGTGACAGAAACCTTATCACTACCAAGGTCTAGAGACACTCAGTAATGTATAACAACACTGGTGACAGAAACCTTATCACTACCAAGGTCTAGAGACACTCAGTAATGTATAAAACACTGGTGACAGAAACCTTATCACTACCAAGGTCTAGAGACACTCAGTAATGTATAACAACACTGGTGACAGAAACCTTATCACTACCAAGGTCTAGAGACACTCAGTAATGTATAAAAACACTGGTGACAGAAACCTTATCACTACCAAGGTCTAGAGACACTCAGTAATGTATATCAACACTGGGGACAGAAACCTTATCACTACCAAGGTCTAGAGACACTCAGTAATGTATAACACTGGTGACAGAAACCTTATCACTACCAAGGTCTAGAGACACTCAGTAATGTATAACAACACTGGTGACAGAAACCTTATCACTACCAAGGTCTAGAGACACTCAGTAATGTATAACAACACTGGTGACAGAAACCTTATCACTACCAAGGTCTAGAGACACTCAGTAATGTATAACAACACTGGGGACAGAAACCTTATCACTACCAAGGTCTAGAGACACTCAGTAATGTATAACAACACTGGTGACAGAAACCTTATCACTACCAAGGTCTAGAGACACTCAGTAATGTATAACACTGGTGACAGAAACCTTATCACTACCAAGGTCTAGAGACACTCAGTAATGTATAACAACACTGGTGACAGACACCTTATCACTTCCAAGGTCTAGAGACACTCAGTAATGTATAACAACACTGGTGGCAGAAACCTTATCACTACCAAGGTCTAGAGACACTCAGTAATGTATAACACTGGTGACAGAAACCTTATCACTACCAAGGTCTAGAGACACTCAGTAATGTATAACACTGGTGACAGAAACCTTATCACTACCAAGGTCTAGAGACACTCAGTAATGTATAACAACACTGGTGACAGACACCTTATCACTACCAAGGTCTAGGGACACTCAGTAATGTATAACAACACTGGTGACAGACACCTTATCACTACCAAGGTCTAGAGACACTCAGTAATGTATAACAACACTGGTGACAGACACCTTATCACTACCAAGGTCTAGAGACACTCAGTAATGTATAACACTGGTGACAGAAACCTTATCACTACCAAGGTCTAGAGACACTCAGTAATGTATAACACTGGTGACAGAAACCTTATCACTACCAAGGTCTAGAGACACTCAGTAATGTATAACAACACTGGTGACAGACACCTTATCACTACCAAGGTCTAGAGACACTCAGTAATGTATAACAACACTGGTGACAGAAACCTTATCACTACCAAGGTCTAGAGACACTCAGTAATGTATAACAACACTGGTGACAGAAACCTTAACACTACCAATGTCTAGAGACACTCAGTAATGTATAACAACACTGGTGACAGAAACCTTATCACTACCAAGGTCTAGAGACACTCAGTAATGTATAACACTGGTGACAGAAACCTTATCACTACCAAGGTCTAGAGACACTCAGTAATGTATAACAACACTGGTGACAGAAACCTTATCACTACCAAGGTCTAGGGACACTCAGTAATGTATAACAACACTGGTGACAGACACCTTATCACTACCAAGGTCTAGAGACACTCAGTAATGTATAACACTGGTGACAGAAACCTGATCACTACCAAGGTCTAGAGACACTCAGTAATGTATAACAACACTGGTGACAGAAACTTTATCACTACCAAGGTCTAGAGACACTCAGTAATGTATAACACTGGTGACAGACACCTTATCACTACCAAGGTCTAGGGACACTCAGTAATGTATAACAACACTGGTGACAGAAACTTTATCACTACCAAGGTCTAGAGACACTCAGTAATGTATAACAACACTGGTGACAGAAACCTTATCACTACCAAGGTCTAGAGACACTCAGTAATGTATAACAACACTGGTGACAGAAACCGTATCACTACCAAGGTCTAGAGACACTCAGTAATGTATAACACTGGTGACAGAAACCTTATCACTACCAAGGTCTAGAGACACTCAGTAATGTATAACAACACTGGTGACAGAAACCTTATCACTACCAAGGTCTAGAGACACTCAGTAATGTATAACAACACTGGTGACAGAAACCTTATCACTACCAAGGTCTAGAGACACTCAGTAATGTATAACACTGGTGACAGAAACCTTATCACTACCAAGGTCTAGAGACACTCAGTAATGTATAACAACACTGGGGACAGAAACCTTATCACTACCAAGGTCTAGAGACACTCAGTAATGTATAACAACACTGGTGACAGAAACCTTATCACTACCAAGGTCTAGAGACACTCAGTAATGTATAACAACACTGGTGACAGGAACCTTATCACTACCAAGGTCTAGAGACACTCAGTAATGTATAACAACACTGGTGACAGAAACCTTATCACTACCAAGGTCTAGAGACACTCAGTAATGTATAACAACACTGGTGACAGAAACCTTATCACTACCAAGGTCTAGAGACACTCAGTAATGTATAACAACACTGGTGACAGAAACCTTATCACTACCAAGGTCTAGAGACACTCAGTAATATATAACACTGGTGACAGAAACCTTATCACTATACCAAGGTCTAGAGACACTCAGTAATGTATAACACTGGTGACAGACACCTTATCACTACCAAGGTCTAGAGATACTCAGTAATGTATAACAACACTTGTGACAGAAACCTTATCACTACCAAGGTCTAGAGACACTCAGTAATGTATAACACTGGTGACAGACACCTTATCACTACCAAGGTCTAGAGACACTCAGTAATGTATAACAACACTGGTGACAGAAACCTTATCACTACCAAGGTCTAGAGACACTCAGTAATGTATAACACTAATGACAGAAACCTTATCACTACCAAGGTCTAGAGACACTCAGTAATGTATAACAACACTGGTGACGGAAACCTTATCACTACCAAGGTCTAGAGACACTCAGTAATGTATAACAACACTGGTGACAGACACCTTATCACTACCAAGGTCTAGAGACACTCAGTAATGTATAACAACACTGGTGACAGACACCTTATCACTACCAAGGTCTAGAGACACTCAGTAATGTATAACAACACTGGTGACAGAAACCGTATCACTACCAAGGTCTAGAGACACTCAGTAATGTATAACACTGGTGACAGAAACCGTATCACTACCAAGGTCTAGAGACACTCAGTAATGTATAACAACACTGGTGACAGAAACCGTATCACTACCAAGGTCTAGAGACACTCAGTAATGTACAACAACACTGGGGACAGAAACCTTATCACTACCAAGGTCTAGAGACACTCAGTAATGTACAACACTGGTGACAGAAACCGTACCACTACCAAGGTCTAGAGACACTCAGTAATGTATAACAACACTGGTGACAGAAACCGTATCACTACCAAGGTCTAGAGACACTCAGTAATGTACAACAACACTGGTGACAGAAACCTTATCACTACCAAGGTCTAGAGACACTCAGTAATGTATAACAACACTGGTGACAGACACCTTATCACTACCAAGGTCTAGAGACACTCAGTAATGTATAACAACACTGGTGACAGAAACCGTATCACTACCAAGGTCTAGAGACACTCAGTAATGTATAACACTGGTGACAGAAACCGTATCACTACCAAGGTCTAGAGACACTCAGTAATGTATAACAACACTGGTGACAGAAACCGTATCACTACCAAGGTCTAGAGACACTCAGTAATGTACAACAACACTGGGGACAGAAACCTTATCACTACCAAGGTCTAGAGACACTCAGTGATGTACAACACTGGTGACAGAAACCGTACCACTACCAAGGTCTAGAGACACTCAGTAATGTATAACAACACTGGTGACAGAAACCGTATCACTACCAAGGTCTAGAGACACTCAGTAATGTACAACAACACTGGTGACAGAAACCTTATCACTACCAAGGTCTAGAGACACTCAGTAATGTATAACACTGGTGACAGAAACCTTATCACTACCAAGGTCTAGAGACACTCAGTAATGTATAACAACACTGGTGACAGACACCTTATCACTACCAAGGTCTAGAGACACTCAGTAATGTATAACAACACTGGTGACAGACACCTTATCACTACCAAGGTCTAGAGACACTCAGTAATGTATAACACTGGTGACAGAAACCTTATCACTACCATGGTCTAGAGACACTCAGTAATGTACAACAACACTGGTGACAGACACCTTATCACTACCAAGGTCTAGAGACACTCAGTAATGTATAACAACACTGGTGACAGAAACCTTATCACTACCAAGGTCTAGAGACACTCAGTAATGTATAACACTGGTGACAGAAACCGTATCACTACCAAGGTCTAGAGACACTCAGTAATGTACAACAACACTGGTGACAGAAACCTTATCACTACCAAGGTCTAGAGACACTCAGTAATGTATAACAACACTGGTGACAGAAACCTTATCACTACCAAGGTCTAGAGACACTCAGTAATGTATAACAACACTGGTGACAGAAACCGTATCACTACCAAGGTCTAGAGACACTCAGTAATGTATAACAACACTGGTGACAGAAACCTTATCACTACCAAGGTCTAGAGACACTCAGTAATGTATAACAACACTGGTGACAGAAACCTTATCACTACCAAGGTCTAGAGACACTCAGTAATGTACAACAACACTGGTGACAGAAACCTTATCACTACCAAGGTCTAGAGACACTCAGTAATGTATAACACTGGTGACAGAAACCTTATCACTACCAAGGTCTAGAGACACTCAGTAATGTATAACAACACTGGTGACAGAAACCTTATCACTACCAAGGTCTAGAGACACTCAGTAATGTATAACACTGGTGACAGAAACCTTATCACTACCAAGGTCTAGAGACACTCAGTAATGTATAACAACACTGGTGACAGACACCTTATCACTACCAAGGTCTAGAGACACTCAGTAATGTATAACAACACTGGGGACAGAAACCTTATCACTACCAAGGTCTAGAGACACTCAGTAATGTATAACACTAATGACAGAAAGCTTATCACTACCAAGGTCTAGAGACACTCAGTAATGTATAACAACACTGGTGACAGAAACCTTATCACTACCAAGGTCTAGAGACACTCAGTAATGTATAACACTGGGGACAGAAACCTTATCACTACCAAGGTCTAGAGACACTCAGTAATGTATAACAACACTGGTGACAGAAACCTTATCACTACCAAGGTCTAGAGACACTCAGTAATGTATAACACTGGTGACAGAAACCTTATCACTACCAAGGTCTAGAGACACTCAGTAATGTATAACAACACTGGGGACAGAAACCTTATCACTACCAAGGTCTAGAGACACTCAGTAATGTATAACACTGGTGACAGAAACCTTATCACTACCAAGGTCTAGAGACACTCAGTAATGTATAACACTGGTGACAGAAACCTTATCACTACCAAGGTCTAGAGACACTCAGTAATGTATAACACTGGTGACAGAAACCTTATCACTACCAAGGTCTAGAGACACTCAGTAATGTATAACAACACTGGTGACAGAAACCTTATCACTACCAAGGTCTAGAGACACTCAGTAATATATAACACTGGTGACAGAAACCTTATCACTATACCAAGGTCTAGAGACACTCAGTAATGTATAACAACACTGGTGACAGACACCTTATCACTACCAAGGTCTAGAGACACTCAGTAATGTATAACAACACTCGTGACAGAAACCTTATCACTACCAAGGTCTAGAGACACTCAGTAATGTATAACAACACTGGTGACAGAAACTTTATCACTACCAAGGTCTAGAGACACTCAGTAATGTATAACAACACTCGTGACAGAAACTTTATCACTACCAAGGTCTAGAGACACTCAGTAATGTATAACAACACTGGTGACAGAAACCTTATCACTACCAAGGTCTAGAGACAATCAGTAATGTATAACACTGGTGACAGAAACCTTATCACTACCAAGGTCTAGAGACACTCAGTAATGTATAACAACACTGGTGACAGAAACCTTATCACTACCAAGGTCTAGAGACACTCAGTAATGTATAACACTGGTGACAGAAACCTTATCACTACCAAGGTCTAGAGACACTCAGTAATGTATAACACTGGTGACAGAAACCTTATCACTACCAAGGTCTAGAGACACTCAGTAATGTATAACACTGGTGACAGAAACCTTATCACTACCAAGGTCTAGAGACACTCAGTAATGTATAACAACACTGGTGACAGAAACCTTATCACTACCAAGGTCTAGAGACACTCAGTAATATATAACACTGGTGACAGAAACCTTATCACTATACCAAGGTCTAGAGACACTCAGTAATGTATAACAACACTGGTGACAGACACCTTATCACTACCAAGGTCTAGAGACACTCAGTAATGTATAACAACACTCGTGACAGAAACCTTATCACTACCAAGGTCTAGAGACACTCAGTAATGTATAACAACACTGGTGACAGAAACTTTATCACTACCAAGGTCTAGAGACACTCAGTAATGTATAACAACACTCGTGACAGAAACTTTATCACTACCAAGGTCTAGAGACACTCAGTAATGTATAACAACACTGGTGACAGAAACCTTATCACTACCAAGGTCTAGAGACAATCAGTAATGTATAACACTGGTGACAGAAACCTTATCACTACCAAGGTCTAGAGACACTCAGTAATGTATAACAACACTGGTGACAGAAACCTTATCACTACCAAGCACTGGGGAATACAAAAATGGCATTTTCCTCGCCCGAATGGCATTTATTAACATTTTCTTGAAAAATTATCTTCGGGGCGAGGATATTGCCATCAAGTTCTGAAGAATCCCTTTTTATTCAGGAAAATGACATTGTCCTTAAAAAATGCCTCTTGTCCGATTAAATTGCCATTTTTGTCCGAGGAAATTGCCATTTTCCCGTCACGCATGAGTGCTGCCAGGGTTTACCTGTGCAGCGGCGAGACGGCTAGCTGGCAGCACACGGCCGCCAGCTCGTTATCGACACACGTGTACGATTGACAACGCGGCCGACCACCACTGCATGTCGCGTAATCGGGCTTTACATGGAATGAAATCCTAAAATAAAAAAAAGCTGTAACAACCATGCTATTAATAAACGTATCCGATATTTGCCTTACCTTTCTTATTTTAAATGGCACGGTTCGGTTCACGGTATCTTTTATCTCGCATCACGGTACGCTCATGATTCGGGCCGTCTCCGATTTTCTGCGCGGTAATTTGTATCGCCCATTTAAGTTTGATTTATATAGAAACTTTTCTGGATCCGTGTTCAAAACAGGCGGTTTAAATTCATTTTAAATCGTTTCAGAATCAAAATTGTCGAGGCGAAGTGTTCCCGATCTACTGTCAGGAATCCTGTATTTTGATTGGCTGATGGCGACTCACAGATCTAGGTTATTTCCTAACCTGAATAATGTTTCTCGCTGCTGCATTAAAGGCGTATTTTTGCTACAGATCGTACGGCGTACACCAATCATGCTTATCCTGCGTAAATCCCGGAGCCCTCCACACTTGACCCCGACAGGATAAACTAATGGGGCACGCTGTAAATGATACGTATCGTACCGTGAGACAAGTATCTACGTATCGTAGCCATCGTGGAGGAAGCGTATCGTTACAGCCACATGATATTGATAAACATATCTAATATTTGCCTTTTCAAGTCTGATTTGTAAACTACAACGAATTACCACTAAGATGTATTTTACAGCCAAGGGTTCATCTCGTATAGATTGATATTTGTAGGCTGGTTTACAAGGTTTCAAGGTTTTATTGATATCACTTGACACACTAACGTGTGTAACCAGATATCACATATATATACATAATAACAATGATACATGGCGTAAAGCTATACAATCTTACTATGTTCTATGCAATAAAAAATTGTGATAATTACAAAGAACTTATTAAAGAATTTCAAAATTTTACCGATTAAACACTTGTATCTGAAATTTGTTTGTTTTAGTGTACTACCCATCGACAGCCATGCTCATTTCTGGCAAAAAACACACTTAATTGATTTTATTTGAGTACAAATACAGATTTAAAATGAAGACATTTTTTAAAAGATTCGCATTGTTTATTCAGATCACTATGACTTAAGGTTGGTTAAAATAAAAAAAAAAGATCTATTACGAATAGATTATGTGACGTTTTTGATGTTTGTGTAACATTGAAGATAGTAGGTAAAATGACCTCAAAGGCTATTGAGATTGATTCCTTATAATTAGCATTATATTAGAAAGTGCCCAAATGCATTGCTGAAAGTCATAATTACGTAATCTATTATTAGTAGTGGTACTACAAACGTCCGTATTCTGCGCAATATAGAATGCCGATGTATTTATTGCAATGAATTTTGCGGGATTTTTTTTTTCGAGTAAACACTAGTGCTTTTTAAGGAGATTGCGTGGCCCTTAAAAGGGCTGTGATGGGTGGGTGGCCTTTTTATGATAATACCTATCTGCCTCATCGTCTGGATTGCATTTTCTATACTTTTTGTGAAGGCGAACTCCATCGTTACTGTCTGATGTGTGCCGTTCCTGCGTCGAATGACATTGGTAGTGTCATGTCTCCAAATCTTCTACTGTAAACTTTGGTTAGTATTTTTTTTAGTAGAGACGCTTTCTTGTTGTAGTGTCGATCGTGACGCGGAAATAATCCGGCCTGAATGAATACAGAGCTGTATGCGGGAAAGTCACATTCGACGTAATGATGTCCAAGTGTTGGTAGCTTTAGTCCGTAATAACCATATTGTTTATAAAGTTACATAACTATAATTCTATTTTTCAATTTGTCATTCTCATTACAAAATTTGAAACCATTGAAGCAGATATCTGGACAAGTGATCGTACATGATGGACAGATGAAGAGATTGAAAACAATGGCATACCAAAGTAAGTCCCATAAACTAAATGTAGTAGAGTGATTTAATGTAGTTTTTAATAAAATATATAAAACATTGATGCTGTGTTGTTTTGTTATATATATATATATATATACATGTATATGTATGCATGTATAGAAGACCAGTATGCAGTATTTTACCTGTAATATGCCCAACATGTACTTTAATTTGAATTTTCGAATGCAGTGGAACCACGAGAAATCTTCGAGTTATCCGAGTTATCCGGACAGAAAGACAAAAGTGGGTATATTTTAAGACACTGACCATGAAGTATATTTATCCTTCAGTGCTTAGCAAACATGGTAGAATTGACGTTTTATCCGATTTAATAGACAGCACTGACCGGCGACTGTTTCATTTCTAAACGTAGATAAGTTCCGCTTGAGCGAGCGGGTAGATGAATTGTTGACTATCGTGTGTACTGTTATCGGCGACCGCCTTAAATCTCTATAAAAACCGCCCAAGGGGGAGGCAGACAAATCGTCACTATAGAACGGTTGCTTAAGTTATAGTAATTGAATGACTAGACGAGTGTATTGCGAGATATTTCGGTGGGCGGGAACGAGTAACGCCCACCGAAATATCGAGTGTACACGAGTCTAGGACATTCAATAAAATGGCTTGTATCATTGCCCGTCCATCGGCTGTCATTAAACTTCTAAAAACCAATCAGAATTGTCTCGGGTTTCTGATTGAATTCCCGCCAAAAACAATCAACGATCAATTAGGAGTACATTTCCCGCCAAAAACGTTATCAGTTACATGTAGTTCAATGCGCACCCGACTTTGTAAGCGGTAAGCAGCAGGATGTCAACCCCTTCAGCTAGCTTAATGGTCAGTTTAAAGTACAGGGATTTCCTTTCATTACAAGGGGATGATTTTGACGACATTGTGTTATCTTAAGCATTCAAGGATATAGAAAACGAAGTGAAAGTTTTTGATGGGATTTCCGACATGTCGCTGACACCTAACGGGAAGGGGATGCAAAACATATTTAGGAATACACCACATTACCAGCAAGAACAGACATTATTACAACCAAGAAGGTAAGTTATTTCTTAAATAAATGAGATAACGGTAAAGATGAAAATCAAATAATTCTTCAAACCCGATTTTAAAAATTACCTATTTGCATGGTACATAGGGACGTCGGGATTTCGCACGACACTAAATATTTAGCAAATAATCATACTCATTCTGAAATCACGTTAAAAAAAGGAGTAATCAATGAATAAAAAATATATTGCTCGAAAACCCCAAAACGAGTCCCTGTGCTGTGGCCCTATTGATTCAGCATGAACATGTAGTTTATTTAAATCAATTTGACCTAGATCGATTATGATTTAATGATTTCAAGTTACTTGATTTCAAGTAAATTCATTTTTCTATAATGTTTTGTCATTAAAAAACTTGAATTCTATGAGAATATATAAGATTGTTCTTTTTTCGAGATGCAAGTTATGTCTGATATTTCGAGAATCTTTTTTTAAAACCTTTCTAAACCATGTCTAATACGACAACTTGTTAGCCCATCCTACCATGTCTTTATCATAGGATAACATCTAGTAATAACTTGTTTTCCCCCACTGACTTGCAGGTGACCGATGTATTCCGGAGTACTTCGATATGTACAATGATGTTTATACAGGAGACTTCTCGGAGGAACCCCCATTTGTTATGGAAGACAGGTCGTCGGTGTAAACAAACCAAAACAACATGTGAAAGTGAAAGGAAATTACACACAATTTACACTATTGTACAAATGCGGCGAACTGGACAACTGTTACACGTTATGTTACATTTGTAAACAGGGAATCGTATACATAATATTTGTAACCAAACATGTTTTTTTCAAGTTTTAATAACACCTATGTACTACAGACCCTATTCGGCATTGATACAAAAACATCCAGATCGCTGTAAACACTTGCGCTTGACCAGAAAAAAATCAAACGTTACAATGTTTATTTTACTCACCTGTATGTAATTGGGTCTTAAAACGACCAACAGCCACATAATTATTTTAATACAATGATTAATAAAACAAAACTGTACGGTTATTACAATGTTCAAGCCCAGATAGGCCTAGATAATCTGATCACTTGTGTATTAATCCGTCACAGCGCCACCTAGGAAGGGCGATCACACGTAACGGTAAAACCAAAATCCGGCACGAACAATGAAGGACTGGATGTTTATTTTACCTTCCGGTCAGTGCAAAGTTTTCTAAGAGATTAATAGCCATTCTTCTCACCTGTGGATACACTGGTCAGTAAACAAAAGATCGATAATTACGTATACACACGCAAATGGCCAGTTTGACACGAATTACCGTAAGCTGTTCACGGCTCGGTGCACCAGGTAAATTTTTAGACACGACCAACTGGTCATAATTGTGGGGGTAATTAACGTGAATTAGTGGTCGTTGAGACTGGACAAGGTGGTCGTAATAGTGAAGCGACCAATACAATGATATAGAGAGAAAAAATCGGGACTGAAAAAAAAGTGCCCGTAATAGCGGGGTGGTCGTAAGGTGAGGTTTCACTGTATAATATATAGAGGACACGGCCTTCAGCTTTAATTTTCTGTGATCGGATTGACATGAGGACACTGAAGTTTAATAATTACATTAAATAGAACTAACATTGACTTTTTGCATAGACAAATTGGAAATGATTGTATGCCTTGAAGTTTTTGTTTCATTAAAGTTGAAAATTACGGAAATAAACTAATGGTTCTGTGAGTTTTTGACTGTATACGTTGCTGTATACCTTCGGTAGCCAATAACATCCAAATTTGGGGAGTTAGTGTACACTTTGATGTACAACAACTTCCTAGTATGTGAAGTTATTGGACAACTAAGCTCCGCCTCTTAACTGGGTATTGGGATTTATTGTACACGCAACTTCACAGGAGAAATGATACACACTTACTGTTCATAACACTGATAATACTGATTGATACTTTTTGTGTTGACAATCAGGGTAATTTCATGCAAGGCCAGTATCGTTGCTTTATTATAACAAAATTATTAACGCAAATCCATATAAAAAGATATTTAAACTTTAATTTAAACCTTTAGTTATAGGCTGTAATAATTTGAATAACGATTTAATTAAACATTGAAATAACTTCCCTATAATGAAATCTGCATAAATGGTTATATCTGCATTGCTAACTTCACTTTGAAATATCTTTTTTTTTCAAATTTTTGCTAAGAAAAACATAATTAAAAACTTACTGAAATCAATGCTGTAAATAGACCCCTGTGGAGAACCTATTTAATTGAAATGCAGAGGGACCTCACCAGGTGTTCCGATTGACACACCTGATGACCAATTTTCACGTATGCCTCCGGGTATAGAAGAAGTGGTGGTAGGCCGATCTTCACGACTTGGTGCACAAATATAATAAAGTGGAGTCTCTAATCCAACTTGTAGCTCTAGTCTGCCTTAGTTTGTTGCCAATACCAATAGTCTTTTTTTTTTGTCTATCAAACATGGTCTTTTTTTTTATTTTATTTTATCAGTCATTTTATCAATCGAGTTTTAATCAATAATAATGTTCATTGATTTAAAGGAAAGTTATTAGTTTAAAAGATCCCATAACGTGAACATGTTACTTTGATTCATAATAAAAAAGATAAGATTCCGTTTTCAGAAAATGCAGATGTCAATTAACAAATGCTGCATGCATTGTACAGTATATTACTCTCCGATTGGACAGCTAGTATATACTATTCACGACTGTCTAGGTCCAAGCTCATTTAATTTATTGACGTTTTAAGCATTTATTTTAAACATTTACAGATTTCAGATTTTATTGATCACTATGAAATCACACATTTCTTACTTCCAATTTTAATCCGGAAGATTTTCAACAACGTGGAGAGAAGTTGGGGTCAGTCATCCGTGTCGACAACCGATCAGCTTGCCCGCTTACACGTTGTCAAAGCAACCGCTGCGAGGTCCTGGCCCCAGGCATTTACCTGTGCAGCTCTAAGTTTTTGTAACCGTACTTTGTTTTTCACTACTTCGATTTTAAAGAACGGATTATAGACTGGCCCTGTTTTTGTTTCAAACCTTAAGCAACTGATAACTAGGGTATCAACAAATGCTATTCCGTAGTTAGAACGAGTCCATAAAAACATACGCAACCAAGATAGATTATTATTGATCTGGAGTAAACATCACAAAACACCTTTGTGCCACTTTTACATTCTGTAGGGTAATGATTACGTAAATGTACAGTAGCGGGACGTCGCTCATGTGTACTGTTTGAAGGTCACCACGACTAGTCCTAACCCTAAATGATGGTCCTCTTTAAATTTCGTTTATTTAAAATTGTAGAAGGAATGAAACGTAAACCAAAACAATAATAAAAAAAAGAAACATGTCAAATTGATATTCACAAATCATACCAAATCATTGATGAGTTGTCAATTAAACGTTTCCAAGTGTATGTAATCAAGGGAAATATCGCGTCCTCGACAAATTTATTCACAAAGTCCACGAAATTCAGCAGTCCGGAAAACTCGTAATCCAGACGGTTTGTGCTGGGACCAACAGTGTCCGGATTATCTTCGGTCTATTGTACTGTAATTATTGGCTCATGCATTTGATCCGATGAAAGAATTATGGTATGTGTTTTAGTGGACAATGGATTATTGACGTTTATAATGTATTGGATGTGTAAGAATACGACATGTATAAGTTTTTAATTGTATTTAAAGATAAATATTGTGTAGATCGTTTAGAACATTGTTTTATGATATAACCTTATGTAGTATCTTCATCTTAATCTTATATTTCTAGATATGTCTTTCTTCCTACCTCTTTCTTTGCTTTCTTTGTAATCATAAATATAATGTGTCGCTTTCACTATCTTTGTAATATGAATTTTAGGGAAAGGAATTTTATAAGTTGGTAAAAATCTTTTGCCATATCCAATTGTGTGTAAACGATGATATATATATCTTAAGATAAGAAAAATATATAAAGAGGGTTGGTCATTTCCCGCTTATCCTGACCTAGGCCACCGATAGTCTGGACTAAACAATCAATACCATATGAAATAAAGTAAAATTGATACATTAAATATGAATTTTACACTACCCATCCATATATGCCTGTTGTCGTCGCTGCAGTTCATTTATATTTTACCGTGAATGATACGGGGTAAATCGGTTAAGTTATGATTTTGACTTTTTTTTATGTAAGTGGAAATTTTCTATCTCAGCATTAAAGTAATCAACAGACAAGCACGATAAGTGTTGTGTTGTAGGAATATCCGACACACACAACGCCAATCGACGGGTATTATTTATGTTCAAAGATGAGTCAAGAATCCACTTAGATAGCATTTACGGCCGTAGCAGGACGTATCGTCGTGTATGAGAGAGATTCTGAGATATCTGCGTCGAAGGATGACGTTCTCTTGGTGGTTGCAGTGTCATGGCTTGTGGAGAGATCACTGCCCATGGCAGAACTTCTCTTGTAAGGCACAGGTATAATTTCACTGAAATTCAATACAGAGATATAATGATTAATCATTGTACAACATGTTGTGCCCTTCATCCGTGCCCAAAAATGTTAAGTTACGCTACAGCAAGACAAGGAGACATTTCAAGTGCAAGTTATTCTGAGTAAGAAATAGAACGCATAAACTAACGAACCGGATATTTTCAATATTACGAGTATTGGAATCCAAAACAATAAGCAAAAACAATACAATGTAATTCCAGTAACAGTTATAATCAGAAAATTACAAGAAATAACGTAAATAGGGTCCATGCCTATTATCATGACTAACATAATATTACCGTGACGTGAAATGGCGTGGATATTGAAAAAAACCCACCAGTATTGATTTTTACGCGATATGAAACTTGTCTTTATGTGAATTAAAGCATACCATGACCCATAACGTCAATCGATGGAAAAGACGCCTTGAAAATGCAATATTCTGTGCCATTTTACGTCACGGTTATGTTTGTCACATTAATAGACCTTGTCCCTATCATTTCAAAGAGTTAACGATTGTCTACTTGAGTACACATTTAAAACACAACCCGTCTCGTAGACGAACATTTTCGTGTAAAATACAATACATGCACCATATTTTTTATTTGAGTTTCAAACATTTATACATATGTATACGTTTTAAGTACAATAAATTACAGGAAATAACGTTCAAAATGATGTCCTGTATCCAGCTTACGCTGAGGGGCTTTTTCATTAACGCAACAAACAAAATCGCATTCATCTTATGGCCGGGCGACAAACCTCTTAAAAACGAACACGGGAATCACTGGCTGACATTAAATCTTTATTTCAATTCTCCCTTTCACAAGATTATATATACAGAGAAAAACATACATGTATACATTTCCGATAAATAGCTGTGGGAAAACAATGTGGAGGCCTCCTTGGAATAAACAAGCATGATATATGTTATTCCGATGTGAACGCACTATTACATATAGGGACATTGGCATGCACATTAAGGACAAATCTTCACGTCTGCATTTATATATCTTTGTTGTTCGGAAATTCGGAATTTTATTTAGTCCCAACAAATACCAGAGACATATATCTATGTATATGTCTGCATATACGAACCGTACACGGCGTACGTATTTTCACCCATGTTCTGCAGTAAAAAAAAAAAAAATAACTACGGGAAACGGCGCAATACATACAGTAGAGAAAAGAACGAACATCTTAAAAAAACTACTTTTTGTTTTCGTTCGACTTTGATTCGGTCTCAACAGTGCATACACAATAAACTACGGAAAACTATAATGAGTAGGTCCTAGCCATTTACAAATCGGGCATGAAAAGGCAAATATTAGATATGTTTATTAATATCATGTGGTTGTAACTAGTGCTGCAACGACACGCTTCCCTCACGATACGATAGGTAGATACTTGTCTCGCGATACGATATGACGGTACAGCGTGCCCCATTAGTTTATCCTGTCGGGGTCAAGTGTGGAGGGCTCCGGGATTTACGCAGGATAAGCATGATTGGTGTACGCCGTACGATCTGTAGCAAAAATACGCCTTTAATGCAGCAGCGAGAAACATTATTCAGGTTAGGAAATAACCTAGATCTGTGAGTCGCCATCAGCCAATCAAAATACAGGATTCCTGACAGTAGATCGGGAACACTTCGCCTCGACAATTTTGATTCTGAAACGATTTAAAATGAATTTAAACCGCCTGTTTTGAACACGGATCCAGAAAAGTTTCTATATAAATCAAACTTAAATGGGCGATACAAATTACCGCGCAGAAAATCGGAGACGGCCCGAATCATGAGCGTACCGTGATGCGAGATAAAAGATGCCGTGAACCGAACCGTGCCATTTAAAATAAGAAAGGTAAGGCAAATATCGGATACGTTTATTAATAGCATGGTTGTTACAGCTTTTTTTTATTTTAGGATTTCATTCCATGTAAAGCCCGATTACGCGACATGCAGTGGTGGTCGGCCGCGTTGTCAATCGTACACGTGTGTCGATAACGAGCTGGCGGCCGTGTGCTGCCAGCTAGCCGTCTCGCCGCTGCACAGGTAAACCCTGGCAGCACTCATGCGTGACGGGAAAATGGCAATTTCCTCGGACAAAAATGGCAATTTAATCGGACAAGAGGCATTTTTTAAGGACAATGTCATTTTCCTGAATAAAAAGGGATTCTTCAGAACTTGATGGCAATATCCTCGCCCCGAAGATAATTTTTCAAGAAAATGTTAATAAATGCCATTCGGGCGAGGAAAATGCCATTTTTGTATTCCCCAGTGAAGGTCTAGAGACACTCAGTAATGTATAACAACACTGGTGACAGAAACCTTATCACTACCAAGGTCTAGAGACAAGCATTATTCTGAGATCCCTAGAGAGTCTATATATACAGGGTGTCATCCGTGAGGGACGAACTGAAGTTATAGGGGCTAATTATTATATAAGAGCCTATTATATATAATATTAAGTTCCAAGTATGGATGATGTGTAAGGGCGTGATTGAGACCTGTTGGAGAACTTTGTACATCGACTTATATATTCATGTTTATAGTTATAATAAAACATGAGGAATAGCGATATTGGACTGTTGTGATATTTTGGTGACAAGATATACGTATATCTTGTGACACATGGTGACATCATCATGAGACACCATTACACAATAATTATGACCAGCAACACTAGCCGGTCATACTTAACATCATTTGTAGTAAAATATGGTACCCATATGCATATCCAATATATATATATATAAATGCAATCATTTAAATGTACATGATATTTTTAGCAAAAAGCTTTAAAAAAATGGCGTCGTCAAAGACAACATTAAATCTTATTTAATCAATCGTTAAAAATAATTCAAAAGTTAAGATGATCAAGAGAGTACAAATTCTTGTCCTACAAGTTACAACATGCCATATATATATACACATATATATGAGAGTGTAGCACAAAGAACCCAAAGTGTTGAGTTAGACAGACAGAAAATCCACATCCCATGCGGGTGTTCAGCAGTGACAATACAAAGCAATTTTCTTCCAAATCATGTATTATGGTTAGGCTTCTAGCAAGTAATTGGAAACAGAATTAGACAATGGCTTTCATCATGAGAATTTCTTTGATATTTTCCTCCGTCTGATCGATTGAAGAAAGTTATCATAGTAGCTTTCTATAATAGAAGGCAGAAGAAAGGTAAATCAATGTTCACAACTGAGATATTTAACAATTCTTCATCATTATCTAATTTAATTCATACAGCAGAAAAGACTGGCGATAATGTGTGAATGAATACAGCTTATACTCACTTGCGAAAAATTGTAGTATACATGTGTATATCATGTGTATTGGTAAGTGAAAAGGAAATGTATAAAAAAAAATGGCAATATTTTGTCAGAAGTATATTTATGAATTGATTAATTCTACACCTCAAATATATGATTTGCCATCCCAAATAATTTTGCTAATCTTTATCTGTACAAAGGGCAAAATAATTAACAATTTAACCGGAAAGAACAAGAAACGGTACAACTTTACCATCTGATTTATAAGTGATTTGCAAAATTAAAAGCTTCTGAGAAATAACTGTACTTCTATAAGGCTATGTCACATATTGATTTTATTTTGGTGGAATACTGGTTTATCCCTCCACATACCAACAAAAACACAATCAACAATATCCCATGGTAATAAATTTAAACAACACTATCTTATTTGTTCGCTGTTTTGAAGGGAGTCTCTATATAGCACCTGGCAGTGCATAGTTATCTCACAAAACAAAATAAACAGGGTCTGTTGTATGCTATCGAAAGCAATGAGGTAAAATGTCTTGCCTAAGGACACACATGTATAGGGCTGTTATAGCTTTTTAAGACACCACAACTCAGATCTTTATTTGAGGTTGTCGTCTGATGTTCTACTGACCAGATCTTTATCTGAGGTTGTAATCTGATGTTCTACTGAGTTGATCTTAATTTAAGGTTGTAGTCTGATGTTCTACTGACTAGATCCTCATTTGAGGTCGTAGTCTGATGTTCTACTGACCAGATCTTTATTTGAGGTTGTAGTCTGATGTTCTACTGAGTAGATCTTCATTTGAGGTTGTAGTCTGATGTTCTACTGAGTAGATCTTCATTTGAGGTTGTAGTCTGATGTTCTACTGAGTAGATCTTCATTTGAGGTTGTAGTCTGATGTTCTACTGACTAGATCTTTATTTGAGGTTGTAGTCTGATGTTCTACTGATCATGACTAGATCTTCATTTGAGGTTGTAGTCTGATGTTCTACTGAGTAGATCTTCATTTGAGGTTGTAGTCTGATGTTCTACTGACTAGATCTTTATTTGAGGTTGTAGTCTGATGTTCTACTGATCATGACTAGATCTTCATTTGAGGTTGTAGTCTGATGTTCTACTGACTAGATCTTCATTTGAGTTTGTAATCTGATACCATACTAAATGAAATCACATCTCCCAACAGTACTTTCAACCCTATAAGAAAATATGCAGTTCCACTCTGGGCCTAGCAGGGTACACCTCTAAGTCTAAATGTCTGTAAACTTATTTGGTTCCTGCTCTGGGCCTAGCAGGGTACACCTCTAAGTATAAATGTCTGTAAACTTATTTGGTTCCTTCTCTTGGTCCAGCTAGGCTACACCTCTAAGTCTAAATGTCTGTAAACTTATTTGGTTCCTTCTCTTGGTCCACCTAGGCTACACCTCTAAGTCTAAATGTCTGTAAACTTATTTGGTTCCTTCTCTTGGTCCACCTAGGCTACACCTCTAAGTCTAAATGTCTGTAAACTTATTTGGTTCCTTCTCTTGGTCCACCTAGGCTACACCTCTAAGTCTAAATGTCTGTAAACTTATTTGGTTCCTTCTCTTGGTCCAGCTAGGCTACACCTCTAAGTCTAAATGTCTGTAAACTTGTAACACTGGTACACTGTATTCTGTACATATACATAATTAACAAAACTTTTAGTTGGTTTTATTCATTTTGCCCAATTTTATTTTGACATCTTTATTTACTTATATTATATATTTATTCATTCATTAATTTCATAATTGGTTGCATGTTGTCCAACATGTTTGAAATTGAAATGTGATAATCCCTACGTTATCAGAATTTCGAAACAATTTTGCAATTAAGAAATGGTTAATGTTGCAGCTAAATATATGAATATTGTCTCAACTTATATATTTGATTACCGATAAGGGCTTTGTATCAAATCATTTATCTCAATGTCTTAAAGACATCACTGACTTCATGATCAGTGACAATGTAAGTTCATCTCGCTGCTAATAAAATGATCACAGGACATCTTGAGCATTTAATAGTACTGCAAAGGGATGACAACCGGGGCAAAAAAAACATCATGATGGTATTGCAATAGTAAAATTAGTATTGAAAAAAAAATCATCAACAATCAATAGTTGAACAAAATATTGTGATAGTTATATTGACTTGAAAAATATGCTATCAACCTATTGCTATCAAAAACAAAGTTATATATAACAATACATCTAGATCATCAACCTATATCATTACACCAGTAGTACGTATATATATACCACACTGTACTTTTGTACATGTGCCTTCAATGCAATTGGCCGACCTTCGATTCTATCTATATCCATATAAAACAGGGGAATGGCATTACCTGGTAATATGAGTTTGCTGTATTTCTAGCATTGCTTTAATTCAATCTACTCACAGCTACATGCCATTAGCATAATTCAAACTGGCCTGTTTGACTTGTGATTAAATTCTGACAGATTGTGCTAGACAGTACCTATATAACATGTACTTGCACTTATAATTAACAAAATGGGTTCAGAGGAAAAAAAACAAAATGGGTTCAGAGGATAAAAAAATATAACGGCTAGAGTTTAGTGTAAAAGTATAAAGTATTAAAGGTCACCTTACTAGCTCAGATTAGCAGAAATTTCCCTTTAGCCCATGGCCAGGGGCAGAATGTTTCCCTCAAGAGCAAGAGGTTGCTAGTTTGAAGGCTGGCATATATACGCATGGTAGGGTATTTTTCATGACTCTTTTTTTCATGTTACATGTTCAAGACAATGTTTTTGATATTTAAGTAGCGCTAGTTGGCACAAACTAGCTGTTTTAAATAAAGATAGAAAAAACAAATTATTTGTTTCCATTAGTATTGAACACATTGTTTACATGTGTTTGACAGGTTATGATTTAAATTAGATTAAAGTATGTTATTATTATTAACAGCTACATATACACGTTACTATTATTAACAGCTACATATACACTTTAAAGTAATTAATATATGATGTCACCAGCTACAGCTGGGGGTATTTCTTTTTAGGCTATATATCTAGCTGCTGTATATATATATATCACTGCACCATTGAAACATTCTTTTTTAAGAACGCCGATGTGGCGCAGCGGTATAGGCTGCGGGTATTTCTGGCTAGGCGATTCAGTGCTGTAGATCGTGAGTTCGACGCCCGGTCAGGGCACGAGTCAAAAAGTTGTCTTCCTTCGTCATTTTTGTTGCTAAGTTATATATCTATTTATTAGCACAATGTATCATATACACTATGTGTTGGTGATCCGAGGATATAGATTTGAATTTCCTATGGTAGTTGTACCGAGAGAAATATATATAATATATGTACAATTCGTATCCATGTATGTAAATACATTGCAATCCAGGTATTCATATCATCTTATAGACGACTTCCACAATGATCATGTCAGGGTATCGGGCCGACCATCACTGCACCATTGAAACGTTCTTTTTTAAGAACGCCGATGTGGCGCAGCGGTATAGGCTACGGGTATTTCTGGCTAGGCGATTGGGTGCTGTAGATCGTGAGTTCGAGGCCCGGTCAGGGCACGAGTCAAAAAGTTGTCTTCCTTCGTCATTTGTGTTGCTAAGTTATATATATATACTTATTAGCACAATGTATCATATACACTATGTGTTGGTGATCCGAAGATATAGCTTTGAATTTCCTGTCATAGTTGTACCGAGAGAAATATATAGAAGCTGCTATATATATAGAAGCAAGACATTTCCTTACAGAGCGAGTATCATATTCTACAAAAATAGCTCTCTAATTAAGAATCCCATGAGTTACATCAGTTTTTTTAACTCCGTGAATTTCCAAATGAACAAATTCACATCAATCTCAAAATATCAATCCACTGATCATGACCACTTAATCAGGTCGGGAACATCCTTGGATTTGTGATGATGCACTTGGAACTCCCAACTCTTCCTCTCATTACAGAGGGGGGAAATCCTCTAAACTCAGACACATTGGTGTACAGGCAATTAAGTGATATCAAGTGCTTTTAAGCAAAAACTGGACAAATTGGCATTTTGTCATATATTTGATCCCATATATTCATGCAAAAATCTCACAGAATCCAAAGGTAGCATACATGCATTAAATCACCAATATGGTTTGGAAATTAGGAATAATCCCCAAAAGTATAGTATTGATTGATAAGAATTATAGGTGTACTGTGCAAGTGTTCCATCACAACACAAAATTTAGGTTGACAGGTAGTACCAAAATAGGTCGTTTCACCCTAAATACTGTTCATGATCACCCTAAGGGTTATTTCGCGCTAAATCCCATTTGCCCTAATTTTTCTTCTTTTTTTTTTTTCGTTGCGTGGTATATATTTTTTAACAAGCCATTAAACATATCAAACTTAATTTCTTTTCAATATAACGATATAATTTATACCAGAAAAATTGTGAGCAAACCTATTCTTTCATCACCGAGGCCAAGAGCGGTATACTAATGAAGAGGGATGAAGAAAACAAAAGTACATCGTATTAACACATTAAATTGATTTTAATGGAAGTTGATTTGTGACTAAAAGCTACTAAAATGAAAAGAAAATACCAAACAATTTTTCGCCTTAATTGTTTTTGTTTTAGGGCGAAACAACCAAAGGGCGAACGCGATTTAGGGCGAAACGACCAGGATTCGCCAGTAGTTGGCCTAGTCGCATCCCAAAGAGTTCACCCTACAACCGCAAAAGGTGGAGTGGCGTCAGCGTACAGATAGCATATCTAAGTCTTGTGTGAATGAAGCACTCTCAAAGAAAAACAGGCCACCGCCTATTATCGACTTCTCAGTACATGACATTACTGCAGTACGCCTGTGCCGGGGAAACTCGGTACTCACCGTTGCTCTGTGAGCTGCTCGAGGTCCAATCACGACTGGGTTGGTCATGCTGCTAGACGAACTGTTGCCCATGCACCAATAGCATAAGAATACGCCAATAAAAAGAATACTCGTTGAAATAAGTCCAAGAAACCTCAGCTTCTTAAATTCTGATTTTTTGCTGACAGTAGTGTTGTTCCGTGGCATGAAATGATTTTCCTTTCCAACTTGCCGGATGTTGTGGTTCTCGTTCTGCCTCAACTGCGCATGCGCACTTTGAATTTCTGTGCCTGGTTCATTTATCGGAATACCTGGAAAATTCGTGCGGAACGCTGTACAGACTAGAACCATTTAGCGGGAATTTCAAAGGATATCATATTGAAGTCTCTAATATTAGACCTAAAACATCACTGATTTGTTCAAAATTCTCAGAGCTGTTTAGCTAGGTCTCGGCAGAAACTTATTTTATAACTAAAATAATAAAATAGTTAGTAGACTATGTGGCTATATGAAAAAAATATCAAAGTAGAATAATCTACTGACAAGACTGTAATTCTAACTTATTAAAACTCTTGTACAATTTTATCAGTTGACAATGTTTATAAGACCTTTTTTTGTTGGAATTGTATCACAGGCAAGATTTGCCTTACATTCTAGCAAGTCAATACTCAGTTCTCCCATTCGTTTATTACTGTACTTATTTGGACCTGACCAACTCACATGTTCATTGTATGCATTTTAGTTAGTCAAAAGCCGTTTGCATGTGTTTGGTTTAAACCGTATCTATTTGTTCAAAAGGATAATAAGACAATATATAAACAGAGAATAACAGAGAATTCGAAAAGAAGTACTTACATATTTATATTAATCCATCTTCTCGTTTTGTGACAGACATCTTGTATGTATATGATTCAACATGACTTCAGGCCCTAAATCTATATAAGTGTTGTAAAATCAGCAAAGTATAGGTAATGCTGTCGTAATAATAGTGAAAACAGTAATAAAAGTAATATCAACAAGTAAAATAAAATATTAACACAATCACGATGTTAATTATACAGCACCTTAGCTGGTCATTCAACTCGATGTTAATTATACAACACCAGAGCTGGTCCCTCAACTCGATGTCAATTATACAGCACCAGAGCTGGTCATTCAACTCGATGTTAATTATACAGCACCAGAGCTGGTCCCTAATCTCGATGTTAATTATACAGCACCAGAGCTGGTAATTCAACTCGATGTTAATTATACAGCACCAGAGCTGGTCCCTAATCACGATGTTAATTATACAGCACCAGAGCTGGTCCCTCAACTCGATGTCAATTATACAACACCGGAGCTGGTCCCTCAACTCGATGTTAATTATACAGCACCTGAACTGGTCCCTAATCACGATGTTAATTATACAACACCAGAGCTGGTCCCTAATCACGATGTTAATTATACAGCACCAGAGCTGGTCCCTCAACTCGATGTCAATTATACAACACCGGAGCTGGTCCCTCAACTCGATGTTAATTATACAGCACCTGAACTGGTCCATCAACTCGATGTTAATTATACAGCACCAGAGCTGGTCCCTAATCACGATGTTAATTATACAGCACCAGAGCTGGTCCCTCAACTCGATGTCAATTATACAGCACCAGAGCTGGTCCCTAATCACGATGTTAATTATACAACACCGGAGCTGGTCCCTCAACTCGATGTTAATTAAACTGCACCATAGCTGGTCCCTCAACTCGATGTTAATTAAACTGCACCATAGCTGGTCCCTCAACTCGATGTCAATTATACAGCACCAGAGCTGGTCCCTAATCACGATGTTAATTATACAACACCGGAGCTGGTCCCTCAACTCGATGTTAATTAAACTGCACCATAGCTGGTCCCTCAACTCGATGTTAATTATACAGCACCTGAGCTGGTCCCTCAACTCGATGTCAATTATACAGCACCAGAGCTGGTCCCTCAACTCGATGTTAATTATACAGCACCTGAGCTGGTCCCTAATCTCGATGTTAATTATACAGCACCTGAGCTGGTCCCTCAACTCGATGTCAATTATACAACACCAGAGCTGGTCCCTCAACTCGATGTTAATTATACAGCACCTGAGCTGGTCCCTCAACTCGATGTCAATTATACAGCACCAGAGCTGGTCCCTCAACTCGATGTTGATTATACAGCACCTGAGCTGGTCCCTAATCTCGATGTTAATTATACAGCACCTGAGCTGGTCCCTCAACTCGATGTTAATTATACAACACCATAGCTGGTCCCTAATCACGATGTTAATTATACAGCACCTGAGCTGGTCCCTCAACTCGATGTCAATTATACAGCACCATAGCTGGTCCCTCAACTCGATGTCAATTATACAGCACCAGAGCTGGTTCCTCAACTCGATGTTAATTAAACAGCACCAGAGCTCTGGGACCAGCTGTGGTGCTGTAAAACCGGACTGCTATTCCTTCAGAATGTATCGGATTACTATTCCCTCGCAACGCACCGAAATGCTATTCCCTTGGAACGTATCGGACAGCTATTCCCTCGGAACATATCGGACAGCTATTCCCTCGGAACGTACCGAAATGCTATTCCCTCGGAACGTATCGGACAGCTTTTCCCTCGGAATGTACCGGACTGCTATTCCTTCGGAACGTACCGGACTGCTATTCCCTCGGAACGTACCGGACTGCTATTCCCTCGGAACGTACCGAAATGCTATTCCCTCGGAACATATCGGGCAGCTTTTTCCTCGGAATGTACCGGACTGCTATTCCTTCGGAACGTACCAAAGTGCTATTCCCTCGGAACGTACCAAAATGCTATTCCTTTGGAACGTACCGGACTGCTATTCACTCGGAACGTATCGGACTGTTATTCCATCGGAACGTACCGAAATACTATTCCCTCAGAATGTATCGGACAGCTATTCCCTCGGAACGTACCGGACTGCTATTCCTTTGGAACGTACCGAAATCCTATTCCCTCGGAACGTAACGGACTGTTATTTCCTCGGAACGTACCGAAATGCTATTCCCTCGGAACGTACCGGACTGCTATCATTGGGAACGTACCGGACTGCTATTCCTTGGGAACGTACCGGACTGCTATTCCTTCGGAACGTACCGGACTGTTATTCCCTCGGAACGTACCGGACTGCTATCATTGGGAACGTACCGGACTGCTATTCATTGGGAACGTACCGGACTGCTATTCCTTCGGAACGTACCGGACTGCTATTCCTTGGGAACGTACCGGACTGCTATTCCTTGGGAACGTACCGGACTGTTATACCCTCGGAACGTACCGGGTTGCTATTCCTTGGGAACGTACCGGAATGTAATTCCCTCGGAAGGTACCGAAATGCTATTCCCTCGGAATGTGTCTGACAGCTATTCCCTCGGAACGTACCGGACTGCTATTCCTTGGGAACGTACCGGACTGTTATACCCTCGGAACGTACCGGGTTGCTATTCCTTGGGAACGTACCGGAATGTAATTCCCTCGGAAGGTACCGAAATGCTATTCCCTCGGAATGTGTCTGACAGCTATTCCCTCGGAACGTACCGGACCATTATTCCTTCGGAACGTACCGGACTGTTATTCTTTCGGAACGTACCGGACTGCTATTCTTTCGGAACGTGCCAGACTGTTATTCTTTCGTAACGTACCGGACTGCTATTCCTTCGGAACGTACCGGACTGCTATTCCTTCGGAACGTACCGGACCATTATTCCTTCGTAACGTACCGGACTGTTATTCCTTCGGAACGTGCCGGACTGTTAACCTTCGGAATGTACCGGACTGTTATTCCATCGGAACGTACCGAAATGCTATTCCCTCTGAATGTATCTGACAGCTATTCCCTCGGAACGTACCGGACTGCTATCCTTGGGAACGTACCGGACTGCTATTCCTTGGGAACGTACCGGACTGCTATTCCTTGGGAACGTACCGGACTGTTATTCCCTCGGAACGTACCGAAATGCTATACCCTCGGAACGTACCGGACTGCTATTCCCTCGGAACGTACCGGACTGCTATTCCTTGGGAACGTACCGGACTGCTATTCCTTGGGAACGTACCGGACTGCTATTCCTTGGGAACGTACCGGACTGTTATTCCTTCGGAACGTACCGGACTGTTATTCCCTCGGAACGTACCGGACTGCTATTCCTTGGGAACGTAACGGACTGTTATACCCTCGGAACGTACCGGGTTGCTATTCCTTGGGAACGTACCGGAATGTAATTCCCTCGGAAGGTATCGAAATGCTATTCCCTCGGAACGTACTGGACTGTTATACACTCGGAACGTATCGGACTGCTATTCCTTGGGAACTTACCGGACTGTTATTCCCTCGGAACGTACCGGACTGCTATTCCTTGGGAACGTACCGGACTGCTATTCCTTGGGAACGTACCGGACTGCTATTCCTTGGGAACGTACCGGACTGCTATTCCTTGGGAACGTACCGGACTGTTATTCCCTCGGAACGTACCGGACTGCTATTCCTTGGGAACGTACCGGACTGTTATACCCTCGAAACGTACCGGGTTGCTATTCCTTGGGAACGTACCGGAATGTAATTCCCTCGGAAGGTACCGAAATGCTATTCCCTCGGAATGTGTCTGACAGCTATTCCCTCGGAACGTACCGGACTGTTATACACTCGGAACGTATCGGACTGCTATTCCTTGGGAACTTACCGGACTGTTATTCCCTCGGAACGTATCGGACTGCTTTTCCTTGGGAACGTACCGGACTGCTATTCCTTGGGAACGTACCGGACTGCTATTCCCTCGGAACGTACCGGACTGCTATTCCTTGGGAACGTACCGGACTGCTATTCCCTCGGAACGTACCGGACTGTTATACACTCGGAACGTATCGGACTGCTATTCCTTGGGAACTTACCGGACTGTTATTCCCTCGGAACGCATCGGACTGCTTTTCCTTGGTAACGTACCGGACTGTTATTCCCTCGGAACGCACCGGACTGCTATTCCTTGGGAACGTACCGGACTGTTATTCCCTCGGAACGTACCGGGTTGCTATTCCTTGGGAACGTACCGAACTGTTATTCCCTCGGAACGTACCGGGTTGCTATTCCTTGGGAACGTACCGGACTGTTATTCCCTCGGAACGTACCGGACTGCTATTCCCTCGGAACGTACCGGAATACTATTCCCTCGGAATGTATCTGACAGCTATTCCCTCGTAACGTACCGGACTGTTATTCCCTCGGAACGCACCGGACTGCTATTCCTTGGGAACGTACCGGACTGTTATTCCGTCGGAACGTACCGGGTTGCTATTCCTTCGGAACGTACCGGACTGTTATTCCCTCGGAACGTACCGGGTTGCTATTCCTTGGAACGTGCCGGAATACTATTCCCTCGGAATGTATCTGACAGCTATTCCCTCGTAACGTACCGGACTGTTATTCCTTCGGAACGTACCGGACTGTTATTCCTTCGGAACGTGCCGGACTGTTATTCCTTCGGAACGTACCGGACTGTTATTCCTATTCAAAACTATAACTTCTATATAAACTCTATTTCACTCAGTTTTCACGTAGACAAGGACATGTACCCCATTTTACCCTACACGTGCACTGAACAATCATTAAACGTGGGTTTTTTTTCTCGGACACAAGTCGCGAAAATGTCCAACAAAAGAACAAAAAATACACCTTCCTGTGGTTAAATAAACTGATTTCCATGGTAGATTTACACAATAAACAATGATTTACCAAGATATAACGGGACACATTGCATTGTATGGTCTTGTATGACGGCTTTATAGGCACGAAAAGGACTTCGTCAGTTATTACAAAATAGTTCATTTAACATTTTCTTTGGCCGGTTTAACCACAGAAAAACATGTTTCCTGTTGCAGTCATTTTCACATCTACAATTTGTATAGTATCTAAAAAAACAAGATGAATGTGTGATTTTGATGTAAAGATGTCTATCTTATTATTCAGAGCACGTGTACGGTAAATAATGTACTTACTACACGTAAACCTGAAGTGAAACAGTGTTTATATGTAAATCATAGTAACAGCCGGTAAGTTGTAACAGAACATAGCAGTCCGGCACACAAATACTCAATACGTTGATATTTAGAATCACACATGTGTTTTTCTGATGTAGAAGAGTGAATAGTATATAGTATATGTAGAAATTTACTGGTTGTTACGAGTTTGAGTAAAATAAGAAGACGGACCGACGACTGGTCATTTCGTCTGCAGTTCGCAGCAACTTATTCTGGGTTTAAATTCAAATGTATGCGTCTATATATACAAATCACCCGATGGTAAGTGTTAAAGATTGGTATATCAGACATTCCGTGTGGCTATTCACAATGGCTGTTCACTAAAAATAGAGCAAGAAAAGGTTTCGAGAGATGTAGGTCAATGACAACCACGGGAAAGCTTTGTATTTTGGTTGTTGCCGTGACCTGGATTTGTATGTCGGTTATTGCCGTGACCTAATTTGTATGTTGGTTGTTGTCGTGACCTAGATTTGTATGTATGCTGGTTGTTGTCGTGACCTAGATGTGTATGTTGGTTGTTGTCGTGACCTAGATTTGTATGTCGGTTGTTACCGTGACCTAAATTTGTATGGCGGGTGTTGCCATGACCTAGATTTTTATGTTACTTTTTGTCATGACCTAGATTTGTGTGTTGATTGTTGTCGTGACCTAGATTTTTATGTTACTTTTTGTCATGACCTAGATTTGTGTGTTGATTGTTGTCGTGACCTAGATTTGTATGTAGGTTGTTGTCGTGACCTAGATTTGTATGTTGGTTGTTGTCGTGACCTAGATTTGTATGTCGGTTGTTACCGTGACCTAAATTTGTATGGCGGGTGTTGCCGTGACCTAGATTTTTATGTTACTTTTTGTCATGACCTAGATTTGTGTGTTGATTGTTGCCGTGATCTAGATTTGTATGTTGGTTGATGTCGTGACCTAGATTTGTGTGGCGGGTGTTTTTCGATCAGAAAAGTAAGAATGTGTTATGAATTGCTAGAACATGTAGTGTAAGCAATAAATATAAATTCTTTTAAAAATAAGTTTGACAATCACTGGGAAAGCCAAGAACTTTATTTTAACCATAAAGCTACAATTTAATCAGAACATAGAGAATATGTATCTATTGTGAGTCTGGTATAGAGGACTTTCAAGAGTCCTGAATCAGAATAAAACTTATCTTATCTTAAGACTTGGGTTCGAACCCAGGACCTCTGAGCACTAGCCGGATGCTCTACCAATTGAGCTACCTGGTCGCCGTTGATCGACACAGTCCAGTTCGGCTACAGAAGACATGCAACTAACCTTCCGAAACGCTTAGCCTTATTCTGAATCTCCTTGTACGTTCAATAATCTACCGTACAAATCTGGGTATCTTTTAATATTTCTTTTCTCTCTATTTTCCACAGTTCAAAGGGAGGGAATCTCGATAGATGAATCTCAACTGGTAAATCTACCTGTCACTAGGAAAATGCTTGAATTTTTAACGCCAAAAAATAAGAAAATATTCTAATTAAATAAAACTTTTGTGGAACAATATGTGTAAGTGATTTCTGATAAGTTCCACAATGAATTATGTTCGTTTCGATTATTTCTCACGAGATTCCGTAAGATAATACAACACGTTATTGATAAACCCAGAGGATACCCGGAGGTATTAGTTTTGGTGCGAGCACCTGTCACTCGACATCTGCTGGCGAAATGTAGAAGATTTCAATTAGGATGTGACCAAAATTTACAATGGATACCACAGAGCAAATGCAAACAACTGCTGCGTCGACTTCGACGCTGACACCTTTGCAGGTATGCATTTGACGTATGTTGTTATAATTGAGACCTTTTCACGGCTGGTATGTTACACTAACCGATATTGTAAAGCCCGTGATTTAATTACACTTGAGTTGGCGGTTTTACCGACCGACACATGGAAATGTCAAACACATGTGGTTATTTTGACACGTTCATCTATAAGTCCCTATTCTATTTTTAATGTCTGAATAATAGATGTTCAAGGGATATGTTATCAAGTAGTATGATAAATATGTGATATTATGTAATATGCTTCTTAATTATTATTTTTTTTAATTTTGTTTTTAATTTTTTTCCAGTGAAGTATTTTTCAAAAGTTTTTTTTCATGAACGGGTTGTTGTGGCTTATACATAATGTTAAAATCTGGTCTCTGTCACTCAGCTGATCATGATGGACCATATGCAGATATCTTTGACCTATGAGGTGTAGAGCAATGGCTTATCATACCAGAGACATGGGTTCGATTCCTGTCAGACACTCAGCAGGAATGTGTTTTTCCCTGTTCTAGTAAATAAAAATAAATGAGTTGACAATGTGAAATATTGACTTACACAAATTCAATGTTCCAGGTTAAATGGCTTTTAGAGGTTCCTGAGTGATATACCTCTTAATTAATTTCTTCTTTAGGTTTAGACCTTCATCAATATTGATTATTGTCTTCTTCATTAACTTGATATACATGCAAATTTCTCATTGCTGATCTCGAGATTAATCTGATATGTTTGAATTTGTTTGTAATTTTTGTCCCCTATGCAGTCATTGAGTAATGCTTACAAATGGCTACATCAACCATTTGTGTTAAACTCAAAGTAGTTCGTAGTTCAATAATAATTATGTCCCCCAAACGAAGTGTGTGTGTGTGAGGGGTCATATTGTTTTTGTCAGGGAGGTTTCCGTCAGTTTTCACAGAAACTACTGGGAGGATCTTCATGAAACTTAACAGACATACTCATTAGAGGCATGGGTAAACAAATTTTTTTTAAGAGATGCCAAATAACATGGTAACATTTCAGAAAGTTTGGTTGCCATGGTAACGAAATGGAGGACTCTGATTGGTCGAAATTTAGATATCGGCTGATTGAGGTGAAAATTGGTACATAAGTATTTGCAAAAAGATTGGCTGTTTAGTAATGAAACAGGCCTCTGATTTGCTGAAATCTAGATACTGTCGGATTAAGATGAAAATTGGTACATAGGGATATGAGATATGCCAAACAACATTGTATCATTTTCAGAAAGTTTGGTTGCCATGGCAACAAAATGGAGGCCTCTGATTGGTTGAAATTTAGATATCGTCAGATTAAGATGAAAATTGGTATATAGCAGTTATGAGTTATGCCGAACAACATGGAACAAATTCTGAAAAGGTCAGTTGATATGGTAATAATCTAACACTATGTACAAGCCACACCAACTCGTTCCCTTTTACAATCGTAAGCTAATTAAAAGTCATTCCCAAATAAGTTCTCCTCAAACCTTAATGCTAAATTTACATGGGGAAGGGGACTCATTTGAAGATAGTGTCTATATATGCTAAATGTATGTTATTGGATTTACCAACTGATGTCTGGTTTTTGTCACATACCATTCTATACTAGCTACTCAAGTGTTGGAATGAGATATAGTGTAAATTGATATTCATGCAGGCCCAAACCGTGATATACATTTTTGATTGTACGTGTTTGTGTAAGACATGTATGGTATTGCAACCTTTATTGCATATATCTGTTCTAGATCTATGGATTGTACCTTAAAATTAGTGATTCTATGGACATTGAAAATATATTTATATGGAAATAATATGAATAACTGTGTTGTGTGAGATTTGTCTGTGATGCTGGCACGAAAAAGTCCATGACAAGCTGAGTGAATATGAAGTTGTCCGGTTTTCCCTGAGACAGGTCTAGATCTTGTAAGAATAATCAATGTCTGGGATGTTCTGTATATTAAGATACATACGAATGAAGGATCTTTATATGTATATGAGTTTCATTTAATTTGATATAATGTGAAAGGATTTCATTTTACAGAGCCTCTGGCAAGGTATATATAGCTGTAACGAAGGCTACTTGCAAAGATTTTATATTAATAGAAACTAATATGAGGCCATACCAATTTGATAAATTGTTATTTGGAAATTGAGATTTCAGAATAGGAGAGAGCGAGCAAAATCATTTTATTTTCAAAATAATTTTGAATTCCTGAAATTTTGGAGCGAGGGAGTGATTTTGACGAACACAATATCAGGACATGTCATGGCCCTTTAAATAATACAACAACAAATATTACAATCATTTAAACTGGTTTTCTTCTCTTTCTGAAATTTGAGTTTTACTAGAAATTCCACAAATCACATGCCTAAATCTTGACATGCTGATGACCGTGTTATCTGCCTGAGATCAATATTTTCTGCAAGGGTGTACATGTACAGTTCATTAACCTCATTGTTGAGATCTTGAAATGATAAACCGTCGCCCAGCCCTATTGCCATATTTTGCAAAACATTATGGTAACCTGGTTCTGTAGCAACGGAATAGATACTGCAAAAATACCCAAAGGAATAGCAATAATTAGTATCATATTTAGCAAAAGAAGCTGTTGATTTTCCTGTAAAATATAAATACTGTATGCAGTATGCCCCAGTACATGAGTTACATGATATTAGTCAATGACATAATCTAATTATATCTAAAATAAATCTGTAGAAAGTTTTAAATAGTTAAATCACACCAGTATTATACACATACAAGATTATTGTATATATTCTATACACATGTAAACCGAATATCGGTGGGTATAGACATGATGCCCATTCTGTATTTTAAATACAGGTAATATATTTTAAGCACAAGTAATATGATACTTGTCAATGCACAACATATAACTGTATATTTGGGATCTATTTTCAACAGGTGACATTTTTACACAGATACAGACATGAATAGGAAACTTCGACTTTAAATGCGTTTTTGTGTGGAATTCTTTCCAGCAGAATTGGCTGAATACATATTGAGGAAGACAATATCTGTATACTGATATTCTTTGATACCGAACATGAAGATAGATAATTCAGAGGAAGGTCCTGGGTGGAGATTTAACAGCAATGATTTTGAGGTAGTGTAAACAGTGTCCATCAAAAGTCCATCTTGGTTTCAGGTATTGCTAAGGTTTGACTTGGAGGATTTCTGTGTGGTTGGATATATAGAGGAGGTAGCAAAGTTATACTGTGTGATTGGTTTAAATCTTAATCATATACAGGCTTGTTTAGGGTAGAGTTTTGTTGAGGAACTCTACATTAAATCATACAAGAAACTGCTACAGAAATAACCTTACCCTAAATTTAATTGAAATCAAACAATATCTAAAATATTCACCAATCAGAAGCAAATTAGCCAGATACAGCGTATACATAGGAAGTGGCCTTTAGGTGTAGATTACACTTGTGTGAGGTGTGGTCCAGATCACATGTAGTCTGATATGATAACACCTGTACATGTGTGAGGTGTGGTCCAGATCACATGTAGTCTGATATGATAACACCTGTACATGTGTGAGGTGTGGTCCAGATCACATGTAGTCTGATATGATAACACCTGTACATGTGTGAGGTGTGCTCCAGATCACATGTAGTCTGATATGATAACACTTGTGTGAGGTGTGGTCCAGATCACATGTAGTCTGATATGATAACATTTGTGGAAAGTGTATATAAATTATTGTTATTTCTCTATTTTTCTTGGCACAAATTTCGTCTATAATCTACATGTGTCTTGCTCGAAATACCGTGGTGGTAATTTTATAATTAAGACCTGGCAAATATATATACTATATTAGCCATCATCAATCCATCATTTTGTTTAAAATATTGATCCCACAACCTAGCTTTTCAGTATGACATAAAGTTCAATATTAAATATTAAAATGCTTTTCAACCCACCAGCTGATTATGATTTTAAAGTTTCCTACCTGATATTTAGGTCACTTAAGACTGGCGGTGTCCTGTTGTCATCACCTTGTCCAGCTCATCTGTAAACTTTTACCTGGGTTACAGCCTCATCCGTTGTGTGTTAACTTTTACTGGGTTACAGCCACATCCGTTGTGCATTAACTTTTACTGGGGTACAGCCTCCTCCGTTGCACGTTAACTTTTACTGGGTTACAGCCTCACCCGTTGTGCATTAACGTTAACTTTTAACGGGTTACAGCCACATCCGTTGTGCGTTAACTTTTAACGGGTTACAGCCTCATCCGTTGTGCATTAACTTTTACTGGGTTACAGCCTCATCCGTTGTGCGTTAACTTTTAATGGGTTACAGCCTCATCCGTTGTGCGTTAACTTTTACTGGGTTACAGCGACATCCGTTGTGCATTAACTTTTAACGGGTTACAGCCTCATCCGTTGTGCGTTAACTTTTACTGGGTTACAGCCTCATCCGTTGTGTGTTAACTTTTACGGGGTTACAGCCTCATCCGTTGTGCATTAACTTTTACTAGGTTACAGCCACATCCGTTGTGCGTTAACTTTTACTGGGTTACAGCGACATCCGTTGTGCGTTAACTTTTACTGGGGTTACAGCCACATCCAGTGTGCGTTAACTTTTTCTTGTGAACACATTAACTTTAGTATATGAAAATATTTTGATGCAGCCTTCTATCAATAAGAGCACATACGTACAGATGAGTTCGGCTATGTGACCATTTCTGTATTCTCTATATTTACAGAATTTGTTAGCTGGGTGTCTGCTTGCTGTCGGAGGAAACCTCCTTATCAGTGTATCCCTGAATCTCCAGGTATGTATATAAATTCTTTGTATGGGATATTTCCTAAAGTATTCTAAAGAACGTTAAATAGCTTCTTCTCGCTATATATATATACCAGTAGTACTTTAAAGGTAAATAGACAAAAATGTCATTGGTTAGATCATTCAAAAGTTATATTGAGTATAGATTATATCCTCACCAATAAGTGTTGTAATCTTTTCCTGTGATGCTGGTGTCTCACCAATAAGTGTTGTAATCTTTTCCTGTGATACTGGTATCCTCACCAATAAGTGTTGTAATCTTTTCCTGTGATACTGGTATCCTCACCAATAAGTGTTGTAATCTTTTCCTGTGATACTGGTATCCTCACCAATAAGTGTTGTAATCTTTTCCTGTACTAGCTGGTATCCTCACCAATAAGTGTTGTAATCTTTTCCTGTGATACTGGTATCCTCACCAATAAGTGTTGTAATCTTTTCCTGTACTAGCTGGTATCCTCACCAATAAGTGTTGTAATCTTTTCCTGTGATACTGGTATCCTCACCAATAAGTGTTGTAATCTTTTCCTGTGATACTGGTATCCTCACCAATAAGTGTTGTAAACTTTTCCTGTGATACTGGTATCCTCACCAATAAGTGTTGTAATCTTTTCCTGTGATACTGGTATCCTCACCAATAAGTGTTGTAATCTTTTCCTGTGATACTGGTATCCTCACCAATAAGTGTTGTAATCTTTTCCTGTGATACTGGTATCCTCACCAATAAGTGTTGTAATCTTTTCCTGTGATACTGGTATCCTCACCAATAAGTGTTGTAATCTTTTCCTGTACTAGCTGGTATCCTCACCAATAAGTGTTGTAATCCTTTCCTGTGATACTCCTCACCAATAAGTGTTGTAGTCCTTTCCTGTGATACTGGTATCCTCACCAATAAGTGTTGTACTCTTTTCCTGTGATACTTGTATTAAAATTCTTTAATTAAATTCTAGCTAGATGATCAGCATAAATGTTAACCGGGAATTGATATATTGGCACTTAAAAAAACCAAAACCCCATAACATTAAATGTTGGGAGAAGTGTGGAAGTTCAACACTGTTGTTTTTTGTATCTCGCACTGTATTTTGTGACAAAATGAACTTCACTTTACTATTCTGGATCCTTCAGTATATGATGTAAATCACATCATATACTGAAGGATCCAGAGTAGTAAAGATTTACATTGTCATATTACATCATATACTGAAGGATCTGGATCTGGAGTAGTAAAGATTTACATTGTCGTATTACATCATATACTGAAGGATCCGGAGTAGTAAAGATTTTGCATCATATACTGAAGGATACGGAGTAGTAAAGATGTTACATTGTCGTATTACATCATATACTGAAGGATCCAGATTAGTAAATATTTCACATCGTATTACATCATATACTGAAGGATCCAGATTAGTAAAGATTTCACATTGTCGTATTACATCATATACTGAAGCATCCGGAGTAGTAAAGATTTACATTGTCACATTACATCATATACTGAAGGATCCGGAGTAGTAAAGATTTTACATCATATACTGAAGGATCCGGAGTAGTAAAGATTTACATTGTCACATTACATCATATACTGAAGGATCCGGAGTAGTAAAGATTTACATTGTCACATTACATCATATACTGAAGGATCCGGAGTAGTAAAGATTTACATTGTCGTATTACATCATATACTGAAGGATCCGGAGTAGTAAAGATTTACATTGTCGTATTACATCATATACTGAAGGATCCGGAGTAGTAAAGATTTACATTGTCGTATTACATCATATACTGAAGGATACAGAGTAGTAAAGATTTACATTGTCGTATTACATCATATACTGAAGGATCCGGAGAAGTAAAGATTTACATTGTCATATTACATCATATACTGAAGGATACGGAGTAGTAAAGAGTTTACATCATATACTGAAAGATCCGGAGTAGTAAATATTTTACATCATATACTGAAGGATCCGGAGTAGTAAAGATTTACATTGTCATATTACATCATATACTGAAGGATCCGGAGTAGTAAAGATGTTACATTGTCGTATTACATCATATCCTGAAGGATCCAGATTAGTAAATATTTCACATTGTCGTATTACATCATATACTGAAGGATCCGGAGTAGTAAAGAGTTTACATCATATACTGAAGGATCCGGAGAAGTAAAGGTTTTACATCATATACTGAAGGATCCGGAGTAGTAAAGATTTTACATTGTCATATTACATCATATACTGAAGGATCCGGAGTAGTAAAGATTTTACATTGTCATATTACATCATGTAATACGACAATGTAAAATCTTTACTACTCCGGATCCTTCAGTATATGATGTAATATGACAAGGTGAAATCTTTACTACTCCGGATCCTTCAGTATATGATGTAAAACCTTTACTTCTCCGGATCCTTCAGTATATGATGTAATACGACAATGTAAATCTTTACTACTCCGTATCCTTCAGTATATGATGTATATACGACAATGTAAAATCTTTACTACTCCGGATCCTTCAGTATATGATGTAATATGACAATGTGAAATCTTTACTACTCCAGATCCTTCAGTATATGATGTAATACGACAATGTAAAATCTTTACTACTCCGGATCCTTCAGTATATGATGTAATATGACAATGTAAAATCTTTACTACTCCGGATCCTTCAGTATATGATGTAAAATCTTTACTACTCCGGATCCTTCAGTATATGATGTAATACGACAATGTAAATCTTTACTACTCCGGATCCTTCAGTATATGATGTAATATGACAATGTAAAATCTTTACTACTCCGGATCCTTCAGTATATGATGTAAAACCTTTACTTCTCCGGATCCTTCAGTATATGATGTAATACGACAATGTAAATCTTTACTTCTCCGGATCCTTCAGTATATGATGTAATACGACAATGTAAATCTTTACTACTCCAGATCCAGATCCTTCAGTATACAGTAAGGACCGTAGCTTTTAATACTTTTACCCTTTCCCCCGCGATTTATGGTGACGAGTGTACATGGAGAAATAATCACCGTGTTTCCTGGTGATAGACCAATTATGCCAATCGATCACCGGGGTTAAATCATCAAAGATCGCGGTGACCAAGCGTGCCGCGGTGAACCTCCGCGATCGAGACACTGAGGACCACAGAGGATCATAGAGGATCAGCAGGACTCATCGGTGCCGACTCATGCGATAAAATTTACCTGTAATATGAATCGGTATGGAGTAATTACATGTATATAACTGACACCCATCAACGCTATGATCGATGTGACCAGGGACGTACGGTATAACCATTTGCCATTGGTTTTAATTGTTTCCATCTCTTATAAATGCCGTAGAATTAAACATCAGTTTTACTTAGCTTGAAAATATGATGATTTTTTTTGTCACTAGTCGTAGTCTAGAGGGGACATAGATAATGTCTAGTATATTTAGATATATAAAGAACTGTAAAAATTCCGCTGTGTGTCGCTGACAGGTAAAAGAAAGTAGATTTGATGGAAGTTATTTCTTGAGTAGTAGATCTAAGAATCACTGTGTGATGATCATTTATCATTTCAAACAACTTTAATCCAAGTAAGGATATAATTTGCATACATTTCTGGTGTAGGGCCAGAACGCACTAGCCTACTATATGAAAACATTGAATGTGCCGTCACCGTTTGGTGTCGCTAAGATATAAGGTGTAAATACAATAAAACCGGTGTGAAATCGCACGTATCTTACCAATATGGATAAATGAGATATTTATTTACCCCAGATCACCCATTTAGTCCCACCTAGGTGTTTTATTCCGTCAGTATAGACCCTTGCTTTACGCTAGTCAAAATTTCACGCTGTTGACCTGCCATTTTGTAAGTGACAGTACGACTAACAACCCGAATCGGAACGCAATGGACCGAAAAGACCATATATAATTTATTGTGTTTTTCTTCTAAAGTAGTTTGAATCAAGAAAACTAAGCTTATTATTTCACAAAACCTGTTATATTAAATTCAAAAATTCATAATTTCTTAATTATAAGCGGTAAAATCTATAGAAATAAAAGTTGTATCATCGCACATGGTTAGGTAATTAGGCCGACCGCGACCTACAATGTATAGTTAGCAACATGGCGTCGAATCCAGAATGAAATATTGACTAGCGTAAAGCGAGGGTCTATAAGGACTGAATAAAACACCTAGATGGGACTAAATGGGTATACTGGGGTAAATAACTATCTCATTTATCCATATACTGTATGTAAGTGTTATGTCATTCCCGATTTTATTGTCAGCTGTCGGAGAATTCCACGTTTTCATATCGTAGTGTGCCAGACGAGGCCAATAGAAACTCTGGCTAATTCCACATATGAAACTGATCAAAAGTGGGAATAACACTAATTATGTGTAATGATACTGGTTGCATAGTCAAAAACCTGCAATATATCGTATCTTAGGGCATCCATATAATATGGGTGTTAAATGTACTGGCAGTTTCATGTCTTCACATTAATATCATGTCACTGAGGTTTTTTTTTTTTCACTCTGGCCTATTTTATGGTTACTGTTTCTATCAAAAATGTGATTTCAATGATTTTTATAAAATCTTAATACTTGTACGAATTTCATCGGTTAGATTGACAAGTCACCTTATACAAAGCAGATGACACTGAAGTTCGTCACACCTCAGTGAGCATTGTTGCTGTCAATCAAACGCCGCGGAAAGGCTTTGCGCGTATTTCATTGGTTGATAAGAATGATTGACAAGTCATTCTCCGTGCACAGGTAAGATTTACAAGACAGTTACGAAATGTCTTGTTATTACTATGCATCAATCTTTTACAGATAAATATATTTTCAAATAAATGATAACTATTCTTTTAAAGTTTTGCTATCAGAAAGTTAGTTTTATCACGTTTATGACCATAACGAGTTAAATACATGTATATCAATCCATAATTTTACCATCGATCATTGGAATTGTGGAAGTTATTTAATTCATGTTACGGTGTTTGTCTTGTTGAGTACGGCAATAAGATGCATGTTAAAAGCACACGATTTGTAAATGATCTCCATTTCGATAGTGATACTTCACGCATACGAAAGTCAGTACATGGTATTACATCAACAGTTTCTTTGGTATTTTTGATAATAAACATTATATTTATTTAACATTATTTAAGAAGACAGTACGGTGGTTTTTAGAAGATAAAAAACATATTTGCTGATTATTTCATGTGATAACAATAAAATTTCAATGTATATTTTTAGCCCACCATCATCAGATGGTGGGCAATTCAAATCGCCCTGCGTCCGTGGTCCGTCGTCCGTCCGTCTGTCCCTCCGTCCGTCCGTCCCTCCCTCCGTCCGTCCGTCCGTCCGTAAACAATTCTTGTTATCGCTATTTCTCAGAAAGTACTGAAGGGATCTTTCTCAAATTTCATAGGTAGGTTCCCCTTGGTGTCTAGTTATGCATATTGCATTTTGGGACTGATCGGAAAACAACATGGCCGACAGGCAGCCATCTTGGATTTTGACAATTGAAGTTTGTTATCGCTATTTCTGAGGACGTGCTGAAGAGATCTTTCTCAAATTTCATATGTAGGTTCCCCTTGGTGCTTGGTTATGCATAATGCATTTTGAGACTAATTGGAAAACAACATGGCCGACAGGCAGCCATCTTGAATTTTGACTATTGAAGTTTGTTATCGCTATTTCTCAGAAAGCACTGAAGGGATCTTTCCCAAATTTCATATGTAGGTTCCACTTGGTGCCTAGTTATGCATATTGCATTTTGAGACCAATCGGAAAACAACATGGCCGGCAGGCAGCCATCTTGGATTTTGACAATTGAAGTTTGTTATCGCTATTTCTCAGAAAGCACTAAAGGGATCTTTCTTAAATTTCATATGTAGGTTCCCCTTGGTGTCTAGTTATGCATAATGCATTTTGAGACTAATCGGAAAACAACATGGCCGACAGGCAGCCATCTTGGATTTTGACAATTGAAGTTTGTTATCGCTATTTCTGAGGACGTACTGAAGAGATCTTTCTCAAATTTCATATGTAGGTTCCCCTTGGTGCTTGGTTATGCATAATGCATTTTGAGACTAATTGGAAAACAACATGGCCGACAGGCAGCCATCTTGAATTTTGACTATTGAAGTTTGTTATCGCTATTTCTCAGAAAGCACTGAAGGGATCTTTCTCAAATTTCATATGTAGGTTCCTCTTGGTGCGTAGTTATGCATATTGCATTTTGAGACCAATCGGAAAACAACATGGCCGACAGGCAGCCATCTTGGATTTTGACAATTGAAGTTTGTTATCGCTATTTCTGAGGACGTGCTGAAGAGATCTTTCTCAAATTTCATATGTAGGTTCCCCGTGGTGCTTGGTTATGCATAATGCATTTTGAGACTAATTGGAAAACAACATGGCCGACAGGCAGCCATCTTGGATTTTGACTATTGAAGTTTGTTATCGCTATTTCTCAGAAAGCACTGAAGGGATCTTTCTCAAATATCATATGTAGGGTTCCTCTTGGTGCCTAGTTATGCATTTTGCATTTTGAGACCAATCGGAAAACAACATGGCCGACAGGCAGCCATCTTGGATTTTGACAATTGAAGTTTGTTATCGCTATTTCTCAGAAAGCAATTAAGGGATCTTTCTTAAATTTCATATGTAGGTTCCACTTGGTGCCTAGTTATGCATATTGCATTTTGAGACTAATCGGAAAACAACATGGCTGACAGGCAGCCATCTTGGATTTTGACAATTGAAGTTTGTTTTCGCTATTTCTAAGAAACTATTGAAGGGATCATTCTGAAATTTCATATGTAGGTTCCCCTCTGTGCCTAGTTATGCATATTGCATTTTGAGACTAAATGGAAAACAACATGGCCGACAGGCAGCCATCTAGAATTTTGACAATTGAAGTTTGTTATCAGTATTTCTCAGAAAGCACTGAAGGGATCTTTCTCAAATATCATATATAGGTTCCCCTTGGTGTTTTTTTGTGCATATTCCATTTTTGGAGCGATTGGAAAACAACATGACCAATAGGCGGCCATCTTGGATTTTGACATTTGATGTTTGTTATCGCTAGATCTCAGAAAGTACTGAAGGGATCTTCCTAAAATTTCACATGCAGTTTCCCCTTTGTCGAGTCCCTTGTTGTGCATAAGCCATTTTTGAAGCGGTGGAAAAGAAATGGCCAACAGGCATCCATCTTTAACACTTTTTACACTTGAAGTCTCTTGTCAATTGTTTAATTGATGGGAAAAGATTATGTCCGACATGCAAGTGCCTGATCAAGGATCTTCCTCATTGTACATTTTATGTTCCTTTGTTCATATATCTTGTGCATGTTTTATTAACTAATTTGCTGACACATGTGCCCAGTTTGTTTTTTAGCCCACCATCATCAGATGGTGGGCTATTCAAATCGCCCTGCGTCCGTGGTCCGTCGTCCGTCCGTCCGTCCCTCCGTCCGTCCCTCCGTCCGTAAACAATTCTTGTTATCGCTATTTCTGAGAAAGTACTGAAGGGATCTTTCTGAAATTTCATATGAAGGTTCCCCTTGGTGCCTAGTTATGCATATTGCATTTTGAGACCAATCTGAAAATAACATGGCCGACAGGCAGCCATCTTGGATTTTGACAATTGAAGTTTGTTATCGCTATTTCTGAGAAAGTACTGAAGGAATCTTTCTCAAATTTCATATGAAGGGGCCCCTTGGTGCCTAGTTATGCATATTGCGTTTAGAGACCAATCAGAAAAAAAAATGGCCAACAGGCAGCCATCTTGGATTTTGACAATTGAAGTTTGTTATCGCTATTTCTCAGAAAGTACAGAAGGGATCTTTCTCAAATTTCATATGTAGGTTCCCCTCGGTGCCTGGTTATGCATATTGCATTTTGAGACCAATCTGAAAATAACATGGCCGACAGGCAGCCATCTTGGATTTTGACAATTGAAGTTTGTTATCGCTATGTCCGAGAAAGTACTGAAGGGATCTTTCTCAAATTTCATATGAAGGTTCCCCTTGGTGCCTAGTTATGCATATTGCGTTTTGAGACCAATCGGATAACAACATTGGCGACAGGCAGCCATCTTGGATTTTGACAATTGAAGTTTGTTATCGCTATTTCTCAGAAAGTACTGAAGGGATCTTTCTCAAATTTCATATGTAGGTTTCCCTTGGTGCCTCTTTATGCATATTGCGTTTTGAGATCAATCGGAAAACAACATGGCCGACAGGCAGCCATCTTGGATTTGACAATTGAACTTTGTTATCACTATTTCTGAGAAAGTATGTAAGGGATCTTTCTCAAATTTCATATGTAAGTTTCCCTTGGTGCCTAGTTATGCATATTGCGTTTTGAGACCAATCTGAAAACAACATGGCCGACAGGCAGCCATCTTGGATTTTGACAACTGAAGTTTGTTATCGCTATTTCTGAGAAAGTACTGAAGGGATCTTTCTCAAATTTCATATGGAGGTTCCCCTTGGTGCCTCATTATGCTTATTGCATTTTGAGATCAATTGGAAAACAACATGGCCGACAGGCAGCCATCTTGGATTTTGACAATTGAAGTTTGTTATCGCTATTTCTCAGAAAGTACTGAAGGGATCTTTCTCAAATTTCATATGAAGGTTCCCCTTGGTGCCTAGTTATGCATATTGCGTTTTGAGACCAATCGGAAAACAACATCGCCGACAGGCAGCCATCTTGGATTTTGACAATTGAAGTTTGTTATCGCTATTTCTGAGAAAGTACTGAAGGGATCTTTCTGAAATTTCATATGAAGGTTCCCCTTGGTGCCTAGTTATGCATATTGCATTTTGAGACCAATCTGAAAATAACATGGCCGACAGGCAGCCATCTTGGATTTTGACAATTGAAGTTTGTTATCGCTATTTCTGAGAAAGTACTGAAGGAATCTTTCTCAAATTTCATATGAAGGGGCCCCTTGGTGCCTAGTTATGCATATTGCGTTTAGAGACCAATCAGAAAAAAACATGGCCAACAGGCAGCCATCTTGGATTTTGACAATTGAAGTTTGTTATCGCTATTTCTCAGAAAGTACAGAAGGGATCTTTCTCAAATTTCATATGTAGGTTCCCCTCGGTGCCTGGTTATGCATATTGCATTTTGAGACCAATCTGAAAATAACATGGCCGACAGGCAGCCATCTTGGATTTTGACAATTGAAGTTTGTTATCGCTATGTCCGAGAAAGTACTGAAGGGATCTTTCTCAAATTTCATATGAAGGTTCCCCTTGGTGCCTAGTTATGCATATTGCGTTTTGAGACCAATCGGATAACAACATTGGCGACAGGCAGCCATCTTGGATTTTGACAATTGAAGTTTGTTATCGCTATTTCTCAGAAAGTACAGAAGGGATCTTTCTCAAATTTCATATGTAGGTTTCCCTTGGTGCCTCTTTATGCATATTAGGTTTCCCTTGTGCCTCTTTATGCATATTGCGTTTTGAGATCAATCGGAAACAACATGGCCGACAGGGCAGCCATCTTGGATTTGACAATTGAACTTTGTTATCACTATTCTGAGAAAGTATGTAGGGATCGTTCTCAAATTTCATAGTAAGTTTCCCTTGGTGCCTAGTTATGCATATTGCGTTTTGAGACAATCTGAAACAACATGGCCGACGCAGCCATCTTGGATTTTGACAACTGAAGTTTGTTATCGCTATTTCTGAGAAAGTACTGAAGGATCTTTCTCAAATTTCCATATGGAGGTTGACAACTGAAGTTTGTTATCGCTATTTCTGAGAAAGTACTGAAGGGATCTTTCTCAAATTTCATATGGAGGTTCCCCTTGGTGCCTCATTATGCTTATTGCATTTTGAGATCAATTGGAAAACAATATGGCCGACAGACCGCCATCTTGGATTTTGACAATTTAAGTTTGTTATCTCTATTTCTCAAAGTACTGAAGGGATCTTTCTCAAATTTCATGTGTAGGTTCCCCTTGGTCCCTTGTATTGCATTTTTGGACCAGTCTGTCCTGAAAACAACCTGGCAAACAAACAGCCATTATCGTTAAATCTCAAATTTCTTATATAGCTAGGATTCCCTTGTTTGAAAAGTACTGGAGGGATGTCTCAATTTGCACAGATTAGTAAAAGGAAGGGAAAAATAGAGAGAAGATCAATCTGACATAGAACCTATAAAGATCATTCAATGGTGGGCGCCAAGATCCCTCTGGGATCTCTTGTTTTCTGAAGCGTGTGATTTAAATATTAAGCTGTTAAAGCATTTCTTTATTTTAGAATCCATGTGACACAATCAAATGTTTTTTCCAAAGACTATATTGCTAGAGATCATATATATTTATGAATATATATGAATTACATCAATTGTATTTGACATGTATTTTGAAAGTTCATTGCATTATCTAAAAACATTTTCTAATAAAATATTTAACATAAAATGTGGGGTTTTTTTTTTAGTCATACATGTATATAAAACTTTAGTCATTTCAGTATATATCACAAGTGGTACATGTACAGAGTTAAAGTTCTTGGTGTTCAAATGCTGACGTGGTGAAACTCGGTGTTAAAGTGTACCAAGAACAAAAAAACGATATTCAAACATGTTATTTTTTGTAAAAACCAATGAATGATGTCGCGAACCACATCAAAATCGGTTGGCCGAGTGCCGAGATAAAATCTAAGCATTATATTCTATACAAAACCCGCTTCAAGTCATGAAGAACACTTAATTCAGAAAGTAATATATTATAATCATCATGATCTACAATAGACTAAATCTCTCACGTATGAATACCAGTGTTGGAGCCTGCAACAAACTTCTACATATACAGATTTTATCCCGAGGGTATTTTACATGTCATGGTCTCGGGGATAACGGACGATTACATTCTTGAGAAAGATATAATTTTTATATGATCGTTGTCAGTGAAATTAAATAAAAGTGATTCGCAACAATTATAATATAATTGATACTTTATGTACAGGTACATAGTATAGGTTCTTACTAAAACCATCATTTTCGCTCCGTTTTTTATATATATATAGAAAACATACAATTTAGTTCATCGTGACTAATCATAATTAATACTAAAACTTATTAACTCGCAATAATTTTCGTGTATGAATTTTTCAAATTTTATTTATTTATTTTTTATTATCATTAAAAAATTTTTTTTGTTATTGTGTCATTATTGTGAAATGATCGAGATCATTGTGGTTTTACTTTCCATTCGTGTGTCACAAGTCATATCTTCACTTAAAACAGGACTTTAGAAGATTAGAAACATGTTCGGAGAATTACGAATCGAGTGGCTTAGTATAACCGCTAAACAATTACCAAGTGTGAAATTATGGTCCACAAGCTCGTCACACCTGTCACTGCACTACAGGTGTCTGGTGTTCTAATCGGCACACGCCGATAATTCTTGTGAGTTCTCGCGTTTGGTTTCTATGTACTTCAAAAAAGTTCCGAAGATATATTTTTACATGTTGTACGTAAATTGAGCTTGAATTTTATTAAGAATTGCGTGTTACTATAGGGAAGGCATTTTTAAGTTGTTGAAATCAAACATATTATTTTTGGAATTCAGTGGGTTTCGTTTTCCTTTCAAGCGAAAAAAATGTATCTTAAAGGTTTGTCTATAGAATGATTAACCTAAGTTACCTCATTCATAAACCCACGTTGTTGAAAATTTACTCTATGAATCTTTCCGAAAATCACAAATAACGGTATCTTCAAGTGTATTTGCAACATATCTATTGCTGTTTTGGCTAATAAAAACTTTTATTTCACATCGTGTATGAATTGTATTTTAAATTTCTATTACTAGAAGTATTATAACCGAAATCAATATTGGTATGTAACAACCCGGAAATGCCCTCATAATAAAGGCTATATGATGTAAGTCGTTGTAAACGACCCATTATTCAAATGCCATACATGTTACAGCGACCCGTTAAAATAGAAAATTATTCAAATTTTACATGTTATATACGACCTGTTATATTAGAAAATGAGTAAGATGATACACGTTGTATTTGGCCCGGTATAATAGAAAATTAATAAGATGTTACATGTTGTATATGGCACGTTATAATAGAAAATTATATGCCCCTGGTTTCGGTAACATTTGTTATTAACTAACTCACAAATATAAGTCAAAAAGTTTATTCAGTACTTTCATTATTGTTGTCTCATTCGCATTAATTGCAGGCACGTGTTCACGTTTGTTTCTATATATATTTCCTATATGACGGCTCTGATCCCATTAAACCTCTGACGTCACAGGTCAGAGGTCACCGAAACGTAGTCAACGGCTCTGGGTTCGAGAAAAATCGCAATTACTCTAAAACTAAAGTCGCTGTGAAAGTCGACCTTTCAGCATTTTTAGTTTCATCCTAAATCACATTTAAACTTGTAATAGCAAATCGTTACGGGTACACTTTAAGACCACCACGTAATTAAGTCAATTACGCTATGAAGGCTATTTTCACTCCATTCAATTTCATCTCATCTTAAATTGTCCTTATTTGTATTAATTACGAAAGAAATGCATTAAATCTCATAATTGTATGAAAACCTAGCATGTTCAAATGAATAGAGCTGTTAACAAGAAATAATAGAAGTTATATCTCAAATCTTGCTAAATATATTAAATTTGCAATGAAGAGAAAATTAGAATGGCTTAATAACCAATAATTATGTATAGTCATATAATGTTTCTCATACATATGTTGTATTACTTTTATTAGTAGTTGAATTGTCTGTATGTGCAATTCCAGCACAAATCTATGATAGGATATTGTTTATGATGTAAATAGTAAATTAATTGTTATATGCATGCATATAATCACATATCACTATGTGTAAGGGTATATATGTATACAATAAAAGATCCGGATTTTACAACTTACCATCAGTCCATGGTTTTTTTTATGATTTTTACGTACCAGAAACCCCAAGCTATCTATTTAAAAGTACGGGACACTAGCGAGAACTACCCAAGATGTCCGATAATTATTAAACCCGTATTCACTTAACAATGTGACGCTTACATAATTAATTAAGTATCAGACGACTATTGACTAATTTGTGTGTAATCAACCCAGTTCTTGTGATCACTGCTTAATACGTAAATGTGTATGTAATTAATAGCATGCATCTTTCAATGAGTTTCACGTAACGGTGTTACAAGCCGATATCCGTGTTTACCCAATACAAGCGTTAATGATGTTAATTACCGATCATAAATTTATTACATGTATTTGAGATTGATTAATTATCGTATCACGCACTGTATGTTTGTGCATAAATTCTTGCTAACTACGAAATAGCAATATGTGTTCCTATAAAAGTTGCCGTCTGTAAAATAACTATCATAGATATTGTACGTCAAGTTGATAAAAGCAAGACCAGGCTATACTATAAAATCCTTTAATACTGTAACATTTAGGTCGTAGAGAAAAAGCAATGTACCGTTATAAAAACAAAAGCTACACATTGTAACACAGGTAAACACCCGGGGCTATGACCTAGCAGCGGTCGCTATGACTACGCACAGTGTCAAGTGATAGTCTGTACAGCTGTCGACACGGGTGACTTGCCCCGACATTTTTTTCTCCTCGTGGTGAAGAAATCGTCCGGATTATTGAGGGAAATTTACTAATGAAAAGTACGCTCCGTTCCCAAAATGGGCTTCCGGAATCGGAATCCAAATTTCCGGACTCGTGAGTACACATAACGTTACGGAAATCCGTTCCCGTGCATTTCCGTCCGGACTGTGAGTTGTCCGGACTATCGGCGTCCGGATTATCGCGGGTCCACTGTACACGTGTTGTAGTTTTAAGTTAAAACATATTTTATTGATATACAGAAATGACAAAGGGATTAGTCAGCAAATTTTACCAACTTATAAACGACTTCTCCCGTAAAATTAACAAAACAATGAATAATAACATAGTCACATGATGGTACAAAATACAAGAATATTCAATTCAAAAATGTGATAAAGAAGAGAGTATAAAAAATTGAGCATTTTGGATTAAGTTGCTTTTGAATGATACGTGTTGTATATGTATAGACGAGTGAACAGGCACACGTATTCATACATGTGTGTGTATTGGATGAAGATATAGTAAATATACATACATGATGTATACTTGGTATTTACAATCTGAAAACTTTTTGTCCGTACCTCGAATAAAGAACTTTAAACTCGTCTTCGGTATTTTTTAGTGTGTCTTATTTAAATATCACAGACATGTACATAAATTTACCGACCATAGGATCTTTCTCCCAGTATTTTTTTTCTTTCTATGCATATTATTCTCGGTTTTGATTTTCCTGAAAAGTTTGACATTTTGTGTTCCTAAATGGTTACTTTAACTGCTTGATAATACCGCTGAAAAAAATGACGTTTGATACCTGAAATTAGCTGCAGACAATTACACAACTATCAAATTATTAGGAACATGTGTGAATTTAGTTGTGTACTCGTCACCGTTTATCACAGGTAAGTTGCAAGGTTCCTTTGAACTGCAGTCAGAAAACTTTAGATCACAGTCCTACCACAGGCGCTAACAGATTAAACATACCACTGTCATATCAAACAAATATTGAAAGTAATATTTTCTATGCAAGCGCCTGTGGGCTCACATGAGGGTACGTTATAAATATAAATGAAAATATCTGAATGCGTACCACTTTTATATTGTGAATGACGATGTGGCTAGCAACAACTAAGTTTTATGCCACATGATATATATGTTTTAGCAGAGACATATAATATGTCTTTGGTTTTAGTAACGACATATTATGTTTATGTTCGATAACACAGTATTTTATGCACCATGTTTATTATCAATTAACAAGGAAGATCAGCAAATTAATATGTGTTCTGATGTTTTTATGTTCTATCCGTCCATGGGTCCAAGTTTTTAATCTTGATTGAAATTCATAGAAAATCTAGATTTTACCAGAGACCTATATTTATTATACAGGTCTCTGATTTAACTGTGACTGAAAACTGACGTACAATGAACATCGATACATTAAGACATTCACGATGATATTTACAGCTAGCAAAGCTATAATATTGATTAAATCCAATACGACTAATTTAACAGATGACGGGTATCCTTTCCAACTCGTATCCGTCAATCTATAAAGATGTGGCCACATTTACTCACAAAAATAACAACGTCTGGGTAACTTGTTCCTATTATTTTCAGATTTGGAATATACATGTATTTCAGTTTTTGACACAGCTATCAAATTATTGTTTTAAATGACACATGCCCAGTCAATATCAAACAACAATGTATTTATGTGCAAGTTATTCATCTGACCGAAATTGCATTGTGACTGCTTCCACTCCTTCTACATATTATCTATTTAACAGGTTTTACGTCCTCTGTACTACAACCTCACGATCTTTCAACTGACGAAATTATGAAAACATCCTCTTGCTAGTCATGGGTTAATCCAAATTTCTACTTCTAGAATTCTTTCGAGAATTCTATATCCCTGATATATGATTTTACATATTATTATCTAAAATAAAATAACCTTTTGGTTCCCATTCTTTTATATTGGTCTGGAGCTACCACAATTATATCTCATATTATTTAGTCTGTAGTGATATAACAAATTATTGTATCAAGAAAATTGTCAAAATATCACACGATACATATACTGTTATATTATAAAATATATACATAGTTCAACTACATCATATATGAACCGAAAGAAACCGCAAAATGAACTGTAAAAGGAAATATAACGAAAACGAAAGTGAGAGATTGTGATGTCACAACTCGTAGGTGATCGCAATATGGCAGGCGTAAAAACGCCTCCATAAAAATAGTCGTACGATATGTTCGTTCTGTTCTGTTTAATGAATTATTAGAATGTGACCCACTATTGTATATATACGTCCCGTTATAAAGAGAAAGTTACCAACATGGACAATACAAGTACATCCCGTTTTCTTTATGTTTCACAAACCTATAAACATGCTAACGATACACATGTCTGTTTCTATTCAGGAAATTATCAAAATGGTCCATGATACATATGTGTCTCTGTACGATATTTACGTCCATTTGATTTCGAAAATAATCAAAATGTTACAAGATATCTGTACGTCCTGTTATATTATGAATATTGTCAAAATGTTACATATATATCAGTGTGTATGTGTGTGTTTAAATCAAACAAGATAGTCAGGCTCGTTACGGCTAGATACAGGTAAGACAACTGCATCTGATTGGATTTTCTGCAGACGTATTTCAGCCACGGGATACCTGAAACAAGAAAATTGAAACACTGTGATATATACGTAAAACAAATATAACATTATGAATTTGCTCACCAAGACAAATATTTGTCCGGGCAGGCCAGTTAAACAGGATTTTAAAGTCAAGCAGACGTGTGGCTACATTGTAGATGAAAATATATACTTCCATCATTTATTAGAACGTCAACACATTATCATTTTATTTCTTGTTCATTGCTAAGGAGTGTGGGAGTTTTTTTCATTCAAAACATACCATTTTAATACATTTTACTATGACTATTGACTATACATTGTACACGTACATGTACATATACCGACTAAAGTATGCCATCGTCTGATTGTGTACGGTAGTACGTGTGTAGTCTTGTTTAATTAATAATCGAACAGGTAACAGCATCACATGTGTTACGAAAAAGTCCATGTACATGTAGCAACTATATAACATGCAGTAACCAATCAGGAACGATCCTCGTCTCTCGGGCCTTGACTGACACACTGGTCTTCAGAGCGTTACCAATGAAAAAGTTACGTACGGACAGTCTGATCGGGGAGTGACATTCACGGGAACTGATTAATATTATGAAAAATCCAAAGAAATAATATGATTGTAGACTTATATTTCCTGAAGATAGGGAAAAAGGGATCAAAGTTACTGAAGTACTCTTCATGTATTTTTACAAATTTTCAGTGAATTACTGACTTCCCGAGATACAAGTCGGAAGTTTAAAAAAAAAAAAAAAATGACCCGTTTATTACTTTTAATGCTACTTTCTCCATGTCTTAAAAAGGTTCAGAGAAGAATTATCCAAATGTTTCTGATGTGTTTTGACCTCATATTTATAATTTTATTATTTTTCCCCGTAAAATGCAGATGCAAAATCACACACTATCCGATTAGATTTTCAGTAGTGCCGCGAAATATATTAAGATAGTGTTTTGGAATAGTAATATATATGTGCAAAACGATAATATGTTATATGAGACGACTTTCAGTTGTAAAAGAAAAATTGAAATGATAACGATATCCGTAGAATCCAAGCACCGATATTATTTGTAAGTGCCGGATCTCTTAACGACCGGACTCCGGATCGGTAACTACGATGAAGATCTGCTTTTCCGGTCTCATTCATTTGGTTTTTCGTTTTGCGCTTTGCGTTTGCGTTTATCGTCGAGCGTTTTCCGTTTTGCGTTTTGCATTTTGCGTTTACGGAAACGCGTTTTTCGTTTTTCGTTGAGCGTTTTGCATTTGCGTTTAGTAGCGTTTGCGTTTGGTTTTCCCAATTCGTTTTGCGTTTCGTCCGCGTTTGGAGGGAACGTTAAACGCTTCAGGGTCTGTAGCAAATAAATGACCACGACAATGGTAGACAGATGAAGATACGGCCGGAGACAGATGTCTGCTTATTGTAATGTTCAAGTCAACAATGTGTCTGATTTTAATGCGTTAATTGAACGAAATATGGTAATAAATAAATAATCACATGCACCCTAATTAAATTGCACTGCGGTCGGTACTGACGATCTGCGGTGTCTGATTTTTGCCGAGTCTCTACGAGTTTGCTATTGTACAGGTAACTGTCTTCTGATTAAATATATCAATCAATGTACATGTACGGTAACAAGCGAATCTATATGTCTGTTTGTAGCCTTTACATTAATTTCATTAACGTGCAGTGACATCAGCAAACGATTAAAACTTCGACGATGTCCTTTGTAAAAATCATCTAGACATGTCAATCACACATGTGGCAACAAATCTGAGAGTATGTGGGCGGAGCTATAGTAGGCTGTGCCTGATTATGGTGTGTCATCAGGTAAACTGTCCACCCCATTCGATGCAGGTATCCCAGCAATCTATTGTCTAATTAATTCTCTGTAAAAAAAGTCTTACGCTAGTATTTATGAGAGTGTCGCCCAAAACATAAGGGTATAATTTCACAATATTTAGTTTATATTTACTTAAATAATTACGGTAGCTGTTATCCCGTGTATTTGTTATTAATTATTGAGATAATACACGAACACTAATTGTTGCGATTTAAAACGTGTAATTTCATTTATTTATTTAAAAAAAAAATCCTACGGTAAGATGTGAGATACAGGTAGTAGACATGGACCAACTACAGCCTAACATCCTTCTGGATAACAACATATACTCCCCTCAGGTAAAAAAAACCATAGGGGTCCGATGGGGTCATTGCGAAACAGGTATACTCTCTATTGTAATTAAGATATGTGATTGACAGGTGTTAACAGTTGGTGAAAACATTTCTATAACGGTAATTACACGGCATGTAATTGTTCTGTGTATAGACAATGACAATGACAATATTTTATTCTCATAAACATATAAAGTGTAGAGAATTATATACATACAAAATTTATACAGGACATATGATATAATACATCGATACATTTGTTAAGCAAGAGATAATCTTAAATATTGTTGAGTCGTATACTTATTTCTTTAATTAATTTCACAAGTGATTTCAATTCATCGTCTACTACAAAATTAAAAAGTGTATTAAATTTGAATGTACTTGGTCTTTCATAATAGTATCTAGATATATATTTTTTTCTGTTTAATGCTATTTGATGATCGCTGCAATTAAATAGATAATGGAATTCGTCTCCTATTTCATTCAGGTTACACAGACTACAGATTCTATTTTCTCTTGGGATGTTATTCCATCTTCCGTATTCGATTGGTAATTTAATGTTACAAGTTCGAAATTTACAATAGGAATTAGCTAGCTTAGGAGGGAGGTCAAGTAGATATTTTTCTAAACTTAAATCATGTTTATAAATTCTGTAATTGGTCCCTTTCGGAGAATTGAAAACGTCATTTTTCCAATTACATATGAACAAATTTCTTAGGGTATGAAAAACAATATTTTTTTAGCAGCGTATACTAGTAAATTCATGGTTTTCAAAAACATCTAATAAATTACATTCTTCAAAAATATTTTTAATATAGTTAGACCATTGAGCATTATAATGTCTTAAAATTTGGAAAAATTTGTTGCTCAATTTATTATGAGTTGAGACCATCATTTTGGCCCAAAATCCAATCATACGAACTTTTATATTTATACTTAATGGAAACCTTCCCAATTCTCCATATATCATAAAGTTTGGTGTAGATGTTTTTAATCTAAGGATATGTTTACAGAATTTCAAATGTAGACGTTCTAAGAGCTTGGTGTCACAAAACCCCCAAACCTCACAGCCATATAGTATAATCGGTTTGATTGCTTTATCAAAAATATCCATTTTACAATCGATGGACAGATTATGATTTCTGCATTTTGAAATAGCGCCATACATGGCCCTAAGGCCTTTTTCATATAATTGTTTGATATTCAAATGTGTAAAACCATTTCTAGTGAAACAAACCCCGAGATATTTAAAATTTTTCACAATTTCTAAATTATTGCCATCATAGGTGAACTGTATATTTCGTGACACCGTTCCTCTCCCAAAAACCATTATCTTAGTCTTGTCAATGTTAACTTTAAGATGCCACAATTTTGAGTAGGAATGAAATACGTTAAGTTGTGTTTGTAAATCTTCTACTGACTCTGCAAGTAGAATGGTATCATCGGCATACAACATTATATACAACTTGAGATAAACTTGTAGCTCTGTCTCTAGTTTTCCCGCCAAATTAGATAAACCTCTACAGTCATGTGATATTAAGAAATTTTCTAGATCATTTAAAAAGATTGAAAATAAAAATGGGGACAAATTTTCCCCTTGTCCTACACCGGAATTACAGTTAAAAATATTAGAGACAGAACCGCCTTTAATTACTTTGGCCTTAATTCCATTGTACATATTAATTATGACTTTAAAACATTTCCCTCCTATATTACTTGTAATTAATTTGTTCCACAGTCCTAATCTCCAGACACTGTCGAAGGCTTTCTCAAAATCTATAAATGCACAGTACATTTTACTTTTGAATTGTTTTGATATTTCAATTAAAGAATAGAGTGAAAAAATATGATCAGTTGTAGAATGATGTTTTCTAAATCCCGCTTGGTTTTCTAGTATAAGTTCAATGCTATCTGCATAATTGGTGAGTCGTTCATTGATAATGGTTGTAAATAACTTACCCAGACAGCTTACCAGTGTAATTGGTCTGTAATTATTAGCATCATGGATATCTCCTTTATTTTTAAAAACTGGTATAATATTGCCCATCAACCACACATCTGGGATATTACCAGTGTCGAATATATAATTAAAGAGTTTGACGTATAATGGTAGCATGATATCTGCAGTAGATTTTATATATTCATTACATACTAGATCTTCACCAAAAGCCTTATTGTTTTTTAATCTAAAAATACATTTTGATATTTCTGATGAAGATATAGGTATATTTAAACAAGTATTGGCTCCCAGGTTCGATAACTCTTGGAGCTGTTCACTGGAAAATATATGATTATAAGTTCCCTCAACATTATGGTTAAAATATTTACTGAAATAATTGTAGAGATCCTCGATATCTGCCTTACATGTTTTTTTCTTACTAGGACTACCTTTGTTTAATATTTTCCAATATTCTTTTGGGTTTCTAGATCTTAAATTGTTTAATTTCGTTTTAATCTGAATTTTATGTGCAGTAACTGATGACTTCAGCGTTTTACGATATTTGCGTTCCTTATCGTATAAATCTTCTTTAAATACTTGGTCACCATACCTTTTATATAATCTTTTGGCTTTTCTGTAATTCTGTCTTGCTGATTTACAATCTTTAGTGAACCATGGCTTTTTGAAATTGGAATGTTTGGTCATAGGTTGGGTAGTACCAAAAGCATGTTAGCGGCATCGACGAAAATTTCACTCAAAGTATTTACAGTTTCATTGATAAAAGTTACATTTTCAATTTCATTATTGCACATGTTATTTACAATATTCTCTATATACGAGTATCTTTCAGATACTGACTGTACAAACTTATCCTTTTCAATATCATTCCATTTTTTTGGTTTGGGAATAAAACAATCATCTTCGGAAATCTCATTATCACAATCGTTTGTAATATTACATGTTTTAAGTAGATTTAGGTGCATTGGACAGTGTACATCTGACAAAAGAAAAGAAAATTCATTAATAGAAAAATCATCTACAAATAATTAATTTAAACAGTTCAAAATTCCCTATACAATAATCTACAACACTGGCATTCTTACATGTAAGTTTACCGACATCTCGGTCTTCGCCCATTCTACCATTTAAAATAAAGATATTACAGTGTTTACACATGTCTAATAAACGCCCGCCATAATTATTTCGTACTTGATCTTGAGAAAATCTTGTCTTTGGTACATGTATTTCTTCAAATTTATTTACATCCTGGTCATCAAGATCATCATCTATATCATCTATAAAATCAGGAGCGTTTGCTGTTCTACTATTAAAATCGCCCAAAAGGCAAATACATTTAACATCATTACTGGAGTTTAGTAATTCGTTTTCGATTTCTTCAAAACAATCAAGTGTAGAATAATTCGAATTGGCAGGAGGTATATATGTTACACCAAACAATACATTGCCATCGTTGTTGAAAATAGACTTATTCATTTTAACCCATAGTACATTATCATTGTCTGTTCTTATTTGAGATACATATTTTACATATTCATCCTTGATATATACAACAATACCACCAGATTTGATGGTTGATAATGACTTTCTATGTTTACAAAATGAAGTGTAGCCTTCAATATCTACCAAGTCTGCACTATCAGTCTTAGACTCTGTGATAATATAGAGAATTAATCTATATCGCTTTCACTAACTTCAATTATGATTATATTACGCGATATAGAGATTTTTTTCTAGAAAATAATGATACACCATTTATAACTCATTTATAAGTATGACCGTTTAATAGATCATTCAGTTTGATTTCATTTGGTTTTAAACGGTAACGATTTGGAATATATGATTTCCTAGCGAATTTTCAATGATTGCGGTAAAACAAAACCACGATAATGATATAATATATCTATTATATACTCTTCTCCGACATTCTCTTCACAGAAGGTAAATATTTTCTTCTGGAACTCCTTTGTTACCTACCAGTTCAATGGACAATTTCAAATTACATGATCTATCATCAGGCTTCGTTGGACGTAAAATAGACTGGTCTGTAGATAGAGAAAGGACGAAATAGTTCACATTGTTTGGACGTTAGGTCTTGATCGTAATGGTGACGTCTGTATTGTTAGTACGTTATTTTGTTTTGCTTCCAAAATAAAAGGGACGGGAAAAATTCCCATGTTATGCTTATAATTAATTGAAATATGTTAAAATGTATTTTATAGATTTCTTTATTACATACACCAATGTATTGTTTTCTCACAATAAAGAGGGCACATCGGACTATACATACACATCATTCTGTAGTCTATGTATTTCAAACAATATTTATTTGACAATTTCCATTTAACAATATACACAAAATTTATAGTATACACACATAGATTCCAATCATGCATGTAATAGAAAAAAAAGAGACCTCGCATAATGATTTTGCTGTGACAATTTGGCTGTTAATGAAATAATGAAGTTGATTAACTACTATATATATAGTTTGGAAAATATGAGCATGGATTTCTATAGCTACAGGTAATTTGAATGCGCCCAAGTGTATGTCTATGCTATTAGCCACCCCGGAATCGTCCCTGTAAACTGCAAGTAGCATATATATCAACATAAATAATGATAGTAAGAAAACACACAACGTCTTTAAGTCGTGTATTTAAACTACGAAATGTTTAAATAATTGTACAGTCTATGTATGAAACCCGCTACAAAAAGTCAGACGAAATAATTATAAGCTATAGTATTCAGGATAAAATTTGGTTTTCTTCAAACAATTACGAAACCAAAAACATACATTATGTCCCCGCGAGGACAAGTAATGATCTTATCAATGTTTATCGTCTTCTCATCCGTCACAGGTCGTACACGTATATGGATCAATTTCTCAAACAGACATCTTACTAGCTATATACTTCAGATATATGTGATGACTAAATTATGCAATTAAGGACTTCGCTAGATCACGTAAAAATAAGTCCGAGATCTTTCACTAAATAACGAGCCCCTTATGTGGCCTCTCCGAGGTCATGGCATCTGAGGTCATGCACAAAGCGCCATCTATAAACAGGTCAGCTAAATCAGTAGTGATTAAATGCATAGGCCTATATACAAGTATTGAATTGCAGATCATTTAAACCACATCATTTATCAACAGCAGCAATTGAGACGTTAAGGGAATTTCGTAGACTCACTATACGGTATCCAGATGTTTTTTTTATTTAGTTATACCCATGATCGTCACGGAGAACCGTATCACTTCGAATTCGAGTCTTACATTAGGGATAGGACACTTGCATGTAAGTCACAAAATCTACCAATCGTCTCGACTGCTAGCGGTAAAAAAATCGGTACACGTACAACGATAAGGGTCGATAATGGTCAACTGAGAGCCACACCACCACAGGTAAAACCGAGGGCTGAATGTAATCGTGGCCCTCCGGGGCTGCATCATCAGGATTCGCGGCGGACAAATTGCTTTGATGTTTCGCGGAGAAACGATCACCGCAGATTTTGATGAACACATTACCACCGGGGATCGCGATGACGCCGTTTTCATGATCCCTGATAGGGATTTAGGGTGATCGGTCGCTGTGATTTACCCCTTGAATAGAAAATCAAACACCGGCACATGGTGACTTTGTGTTCATTCCTACGGTCTGCACTGTATGATGTAATACGACAATGTAAAATCTTTACTACTCCGGATCCTTCAGTATATGATGTAGAGACAATGTAAAATCTTTTTTTTCGTGTTAATTAGCTCACCTGAACTGAAGGTCTGGTGAGCTTACGCCATGGTGCGACTTCCGTCAACATTTGCTTTAAATCGCTACTAGTCATAAAACTCTTAGTTGACTTTAACCAAATTTGGTCAGAAACATCCTTGGGAGAAGGGGAATAGATTAATTTTGCTTTAATGACAGTTCTGACCCCCAATTAGCAAGAGGCCAAAGGGGTGGGGCCAAATAGGGGGGAACCGGTAATGCCTTTAAATTGCTACTAGTCATTAGTTTTTGATGGATTTGAACCCCATTTCATCAGAAATATCCTTGGCAGAAGGGAATTAGATTTTGCATAAGCAGTGACTCTGACCCCCAAGGGGCCAAAGGGGAAGGCCCAATACAGGAAATAGAGGTAATGCCTCTACAGATTTTGCTTAAGGATGACTCTGAACATCATTTTGATGTTTGGTCAAATCCAACCAGGTGAGTGATACAGGCCCCATTGGCATCTTGTTGATGTTAAGTAAATTTAGTGATATATAGAATTGAGTACTCCTCGATTCCATCTCTCAGTTTGTATATTATAATCCATGGTTTGTAAAAGACCATAGCCTTGAGGATGGATATAGCTATACATCAGTCAAGTATAAATGTTTATGAATATTTAATGAAGGCTGGGAGACTTCCTTTTGTTATTAGTAGTTTTGTAGGCATAGGACATTGATTTTGTGTGTTTATATAGCTAATGGCTTTTAATCTAACCAGATTAGCCAAATAATGAAATGAATTTTTAAAACATTTGAGAATCAATTTGTTTCAAACTTGCAGTGAGTCTTTGCCCTTGAATTAGGTAATATCCTTGGGGAGGGACTTGATTTTGTCGGCGCGCGATAGAATGGAATTAAAATATCTTCTGTTATACAGAAAAAAAGAGATTTTGACCAAGTTTGGTCTGGAACATCCTTGAGTGAATATCAATATTGCAGTTAAATATTAAGTTATAAATAGGTTTGTTACTCCTGTGGTAATATATTTTACTGCTGACTGTTGTGTGATGTTTACTTCGTCGTCAAAAGGTCACTTTTACCTGTGTTTTGTGTTACTCTGACATCAAAAGGTCACTTTTACCTGTGTTTAGTGTTACTCTGACATCAAAAGGTCACTTTTACCTGTGTTTAGTGTTACTCTGACATCAAAAGGTCACTTTTACCTGTGTTTAGTATTACTCTGACATCAAAAGGTCACTTTTACCTGTGTTTAGTGTTACTCTGACATCAAAAGGTCACTTTTACCTGTGTTAATTTTACCTGCCCCTCTGAAGGGTGATCTTTATACACAGGTTTGACTGTACTCTATACAGGTACTTTGATTGCTTTTTGTTGAAGATTACACTTAGTTGAACATCAGTGTTTAAAACATTACATTATATGATTCCTTGTTTATTTACAGAAATATGCCCACATGAGAAATGAGCTGCGAGTAGATGCCATACACTACACTAAAGATTCTCTATGGTGGGTAGGTGTAGTTCTGATGGGTCTCGGTGAGATTGGAAACTTTTCCGCCTATGGATTTGCGCCAGCCTCATTAGTAGCACCTCTAGGAACAACTACTGTCATTGGTAAGCTTTTTGAAAACGTGTTGGTAAAAGGAAAATGTTTATATAACACTACCAATATTTATCAGTAACATCTTCTCATAAACAGAAGTCTTTATGACTAGCTTCATATCTGACTGAATTTTTTTGTGGACTCACATTCAACCAAACAGAGAACATGTCCTCAGAAAGCCAATCTAAACGCACGTCTATAGACTTGGCAAGGATCAGAGTCAGCAAGAGAAATTCTTGGTCTAAAAACCGTTGGAATTCCTCTTCTTGTCTCAACTGCAACTTTTGAGAGGAAGCATGGTATGATGACATGAGATTTGGTAACCCTGAACTGTTCTTTATATATTTCTGTGTAAACTAACAGGTTATAAATGATTCTATTACAGATATCAGAGCTAACATGGTGATTGTCTGTCCCACCATGTAAACTAACAGGTTATAAATGATTCTATTACAGATATCAGAGCTAACATGGTGATTGTCTGTCCCACCATGTAAACTAACAGGTTATAAATGATTCTATTACAGATATCACAGCTAACATGGTGATTGTCTGTCCCAATATTAATCATTTGTTATCTATTCTTTAAAACCCTACTTTTCTAGAAGATCTGAAGGTATACTGACCAAATTTTGCTTGAAACTGCCATTGCTGTTACAGCTTTTAATTTCCATTTCAGGATTTGATTCAAACCAATTATTATCTGCAGCCTGATTACAAGCAGTAATTATATAAGTACAATATCCTTAAAATTACCGTGTCCTTCACAGACACCAGAGTAACTGGCCGTAGGCATGGCCAGCAGCCAGCTGTCTCGATCAGCAAGCACTGTGGTGCGAGTCTTGCAGTTAACCCTGCAGGCACACAAGCTTGTCCAAATTATAAAGAAAATGGTAATTTTACGGACAAAAGGGATTTCCCCTTAAAAAATAGGAATTTCCTTCGGAAAAGGGGATTTCATTCATTCAGATTGGATTCTCCAGGATATAATCGTTATAAGCTTGCCCAAAAGCTAATTCCCTCAGAAAAGGTTAATTCCCCTGTGCGCGGGGTAAATTCCATTTTTAGCTCACCTGCCCAAAGGCCAAGTGTGCTTATGCCGTTGTGCGGCGTCGGTCATCCGTCCATCCGTCCGGCCAGCATCAACTTTTTCATTTAGACAACTTCTTCTCAACAACCAAGAGCCCCAGGGACTTGATATTGGGCTTATAGCATCTTAGGCTAAAGGGCTACAAAGTTTGTTGAAATGAATGACCTTGACCTTTATTCAAGGTCACATGGCCATAGGTCAAATAGGCTATAAGCTTTTAAACGACTTCTTCTCAATAACCATGAGGCCCAGGGACTTTCTATTGGGCCTGTAGCATGCTCGGGTGAAGGGCTACCAAGTTTGTTTGATTTTCATTCAAGGTCACAGGGGTGAAATAGGCTTAAATCTGTAAACAATAATTTTGCGATAGCAGAGAGTGTCCGAGACCGAACATTAGGTCTATAGTATGCTGGAATGAAGAACTAAAAATTGTATTGATATGAATAAACCTAGCCTACTCTGGATCTGATATTTGAATAAAGAGGTAATCAGCATAGTATCTGTAGAAATGACCTCAATCAACTTCAAAGTTGCTGTAGAGCCCTGGTGAGCGATACAGGCCCATTGGGCCTCTTGTTGTATTCCCTAGTGATATAGGAAGAGTATCTCTGAATTGTCTATTTTGTGTGGGAGATGCCTTTAGGTACAGGACTTATAACCAATATTTTCCTACACAATGGAGGGTTTATACATGCTTTGTGAGTCCATGACCAATGTTTTCCGACACAATGGAGGGTATATAGTGCTTCGTGAATCCTTGTAAATGGGACCTATTGGGGTAGATACAGAACAGTTTGTCTTTTTATCAGTACATTTCCATGAGCTAATGACTCTAAAGATGAAGGAGTTATTGTAGGTCATCCCTATGTCATATTTATGTTTTTATTATAAAACGTTTGTATTTCATGCCAAATAAAATGTTGTTAAACTGAAGTATTCTTTGAGTTTTTATTACATGATTTTCATTGATGCTGCCAACCATGCTGCGATGAAGCATGATCCCAGCATGGTTTGCAGCATGATCCCAGCATAATTTGCATAATTGAAACATGCTGGGATCATGCTTCTAAACCATGCTGGGATCATGCTGCAAACCATGCTGGGATCATGCTTCTAAACCATGCTGGCATCATGCTGCAAACCATGCTGGCATCATGCTGCATTGCAGCATGATGCCAGCATGGTGACTATATTTTAGATTCTGTTCATGCTGCAACCATGCTGTGCTGCAGTACATTCGCAGCATGCTTAAAGCATGATCCCAGCATAATTTGCATAATTGAAACATGCTGCAACCATGCTTTTACTAGTAAGAATATATAGGGAAGTAAATTGGGCATCATGCTGCATCCATGCTTCATTCATGCTGCAATTCCATGCTGCATTCATGCTGCGTTTATGCTGGGATCATGCTACAAATTCATAAGGGATATGGGCATTATCAACATGCATGGCTGACTGTGACACTGTGTCTAACAGTGGGCTCTTTGTGTTCATGGTAAAATATCATGTCATGCTACAGTAACTTTATGTATTTATGACTTTATATTAGAATGACACAAATCTGTTGTTGTGACATATACTAAACTAGGTACAGAGGACACAAATCTGACATGTTGTTGTGACATATACTTAACTAGGGACAGAGGACACAAATCTGACATGTTGTTGTGACATATACTAAACTAGGGACAGAGGACACAAATCTGACATGTTGTTGTGACAAATACTTAACTAGGGACAGAGGACACAAATCTGACATGTTGTTGTGACATATACTAAACTAGGGACAGAGGACACAAATCTGACATGTTGTTGTGACATACTAAACTAGGGACAGAGGACACAAATCTGACATGTTGTTGTTACATATACTAAACTAGGGACAGAGACACAAATCTGACATGTTGTTGTGACATATACTAAACTAGGGACAGGGGACACAAATCTGACATGTTGTTGTGACATATACTAAACTAGAGACAGAGGACACAAATCTGACATGTTGTTGTGACATATACTAAACTAGAGACAGAGACACAAATCTGACATGTTGTTGTGACATATACTAAACTAGAGACAGAGGACACAAATCTGACATGTTGTTGTGACATATACTAAACTAGGGACAGAGACACAAATCTGACATGTTGTTGTGACATATACTAAACTAGGGACAGAGGACACAAATCTGACATGTTGTTGTGACATACTAAACTAGGGACAGAGGACACAAATCTGACATGTTGTTGTGACATATACTAAACTAGGGACAGAGGACACAAATCTGACATGTTGTTGTGACATATACTAAACTAGAGACAGAGACACAAATCTGACATGTTGTTGTGACATACTAAACTAGGGACAGAGGACACAAATCTGACATGTTGTTGTGACATACTAAACTAGAGACAGAGGACACAAATCTGACATGTTGTTGTGACATATACTAAACTAGGGACAGAGGACACAAATCTGACATGTTGTTGTGACATATACTAAACTAGAGACAGAGACACAAATCTGACATGTTGTTGTGACATATACTAAACTAGAGACAGAGACACAAATCTGACATGTTGTTGTGACATATACTAAACTAGGGACAGAGGACACAAATCTGACATGTTGTTGTGACATACTAAACTAGGGACAGGACACAAATCTGACATGTTGTTGTGACATATACTAAACTAGGGACAGAGGACACAAATCTGACATGTTGTTGTGACATATACTAAACTAGAGACAGGGGACACAAATCTGACATGTTGTTGTGACATATACTAAACTAGGGACAGAGGACACAAATCTGACATGTTGTTGTGACATACTAAACTAGGGACAGGACACAAATCTGACATGTTGTTGTGACATATACTAAACTAGGGACAGAGGACACAAATCTGACATGTTGTTGTGACATATACTAAACTAGAGACAGGACACAAATCTGACATGTTGTTGTGACATATACTAAACTAGAGACAGAGACACAAATCTGACATGTTGTTGTGACATATACTAAACTAGAGACAGAGACACAAATCTGACATGTTGTTGTGACATATACTTAACTAGAGACAGAGACACAAATCTGACATGTTGTTGTGACATATACTAAACTAGAGACAGAGGACACAAATCTGACATATTGTTGTGACATATACTAAACTAGAGACAGAGGACACAAATCTGACATGTTGTTGTGACATATACTTAACTAGGGACAGAGGACACAAATCTGACATATTGTTGTGACATATACTAAACTAGAGACAGAGGACACAAATCTGACATGTTGTTGTGACATATACTAAACTAGAGACAGAGGACACAAATCTGACATGTTGTTGTGACATATACTAAACTAGAGACAGAGGACACAAATCTGACATGTTGTTGTGACATACTAAACTAGGGACAGAGGACACAAATCTGACATGTTGTTGTGACATATACTAAACTAGAGACAGAGACACAAATCTGACATGTTGTTGTGACATATACTAAACTAGAGACAGAGGACACAAATCTGACATGTTGTTGTGACATATACTAAACTAGGGACAGAGGACACAAATCTGACATGTTGTTGTGACATACTAAACTAGGGACAGAGGACACAAATCTGACATGTTGTTGTGACATATACTAAACTAGGGACAGAGGACACAAATCTGACATGTTGTTGTGACATATACTAAACTAGGGACAGAGGACACAAATCTGACATGTTGTTGTGACATATACTAAACTAGGGACAGAGGACACAAATCTGACATGTTGTTGTGACATATACTAAACTAGGTACAGAGGACACAAATCTGACATGTTGTTGTGACATATACTAAACTAGGTACAGAGGACACAAATCTGACATGTTGTTGTGACATATACTAAACTAGGGACAGAGGACACAAATCTGACATGTTGTTGTGACATACTAAACTAGGGACAGAGGACACAAATCTGACATGTTGTTGTGACATATACTAAACTAGAGACAGAGACACAAATCTGACATGTTGTTGTGACATATACTAAACTAGGGACAGAGACACAAATCTGACATGTTGTTGTGACATATACTTAACTAGGGACAGAGGACACAAATCTGACATGTTGTTGTGACATACTAAACTAGGGACAGAGACACAAATCTGACATGTTGTTGTGACATATACTAAACTAGGGACAGAGGACACAAATCTGACATGTTGTTGTGACATACTAAACTAGAGACAGAGACACAAATCTGACATGTTGTTGTGACATATACTAAACTAGGGACAGAGGACACAAATCTGACATGTTGTTGTGACATATACTAAACTAGAGACAGAGACACAAATCTGACATGTTGTTGTGACATATACTAAACTAGAGACAGAGACACAAATCTGACATGTTGTTGTGACATATACTTAACTAGGGACAGAGGACATAAATAAATGGGATCAGTACTCAAATTAGTTTTAAATCAATAAGTCAACTATCCAAATATAAAGTTATATTGCATAATATTTGTGTGTCCACTGTGTTGTCAATCAATTTATTACTAAGTCTAAAATGTTGTTACGGTGGTTGGATAGCACAGTTTCAACACACTTGCCATTCACCTAAAGATTCCCTGTTTGGACGTGGAAAGGTTAGGGGTCACCTGCCCAAACGTGGGTTTTATTAGATAATCTGGATTCTTTCTATAATAACACCCCTCCTGTACCTCTGTCCTGGCCAACAAAGTGACTAAATATAGGTGGATATAACTTGTTTTGCAGTATGAAATAGATAAAGTTTATCTTTGCATGAAAGAAAAAATCATGACTGTCAAAGATCATTCTAAGATAGTGATAATGTTAGAAATGCCCATTTCAAGTGTAGAATATGTTAAAAATTGAAACTGCTAATTGGTGACGTTGGAGTGTTCTACAAATACCCCACGTGAGGTTCAGGTGATCAAATTCTGTTTTATTAAGCTCCCTTCAGTATTCTACATTTGATATAATCATAAATGATTATGCTTCATCTTCTGAATTTGTAATGAACGAACTAATTGTTTGTAAACCTATACTGTGTTCTAGATCTGTTACAGCTATAGCTAATAGTACAGGGGATTTTATTCATAACTCCTTTAGATACTGTCCTATATAAAAGGAAAATAAAGTCATTTGTGACAAAATGTCAATTTGTTATATGTGTGACAACTGGTTAACGAATAGTAGGTTAATATTAAGGTGTGACAACTGGTTAGCAAATAGGTAGGTTAATACTTAGGTGTGACAACTGGTTAACAAATAGTAGGTCAATATTGAGGTGTGACAACTAGCTGCTAAATGATTAGTAGGTCAGTATTGAAGTGTGACAACTGCTGAACAAATAGTAGGTCAATATTTAGGTGTGACCAACTGCTGAACGAATAGTAGGTCAATATTTAGGTGTGACAACTGCTGAAGGAATAGTAGGTCAATATTTAGGTGTGACCAACTGGTTAACGAATAGTAGGTCGATATTTAGGTGTGACAACAGGATGATGACATATTCCAGAGATGCAGAAAGTAAAAGTGAACATAATCCCTTGAGAATCGAGGATGATTTTTAGCCTGTTGAAGATATATAATTTTTTTAAATTCCCTCACCTTGGTATTTGCCTATTAAGTTTAACTGTTATTTGCGGAGAGATTGTAGAATGTTAAAATAACCTACTATACAGTAATAGATCGACCAACAACCTGTTGTTATTCTTTTGGAAGACTTTATCTTCTTATACACACAGATGAATGGTTATTTTCTGAGAATGACATTTCTAATTGGTATATTTAACTAATATTGCATGGCACTGAGGGCAATATGAGTCACCCAAAAATATATACATATGGGTTGAAGCAAAAAAAAAAACCATGCAATATTTGTGATATTTTACCCCATCAACCCAACATAAGGTCGCATTGGTCCAAGGAAGCAAATCTGTCAGACAACATTTTAAGATCACCTGCCAGAAGGGCAAGTGAGCTTATGCCGTGGTGCGGCATCCGTTGTCCGGCCGGCGGTCCGTCCAGCGTCAACTTTTTAGGTCACCTGAGACGAAGTATCAGTTGACCTATTGTGATCGCCTTTTGTCCGACGTCGTCCGTTGTGCATCGTGCGGCGTAAACAATTTCCATTTTCAACTTCTTCTCAATTACCAACAGGCCCAGAGACCTTGATATTGTTCAAATGGATGACCTTGACTTTCATTCAAGGTCACAGGGGTCAAATATGCTAAAAATTTGAACGACTTCTTGATAACCTAAAGGCCCAGAGACCCAATATTATGTCTGTATCATGCTGGGATGAAGGGTTACCAAGTTTGCTCAAATGGATGACCTTGACCTTCATTCAAAGTCACAGGGGTAAAATATGCAAAAAATCTTTGAAAGACTTCTTCTTGATAACCAAAAGGCCCAGAGACCAAATATTATGTCTGTATCATGCTGGGATGAAGGGCTACCAAGTTTGCTCAAATGGATGACCTTAACCTTCGTTCAAGGTCACAGGGGGCCAAATGTGCTTAAATATATCAAAACTCAGGTGACCGTTAAGGCCCATGGGCCTCTTGTTCATTTAAACAACTTCTTCTCAATAACCAAGAGGTCCAGGGACTTGATATTGGGCCTGTAGCATCCTGGCCTGAAGGGCTACAAAGTTTGTTAAAATGAATGACCTTGACCTTTATTCAAGGTAACATGGGTCAAATAGGCTATAATCTTCAGCCGACTTCTTCTCAATAACCAAGAGGCACCAGGGACTTGATAGTGGGCCTGTAGCATGTAGGGGTGAAGGACTACCAAGTTTGTTCAAATATATGACCTTGACCTCCATTCAAGGTCACATCGGTCAAATACACTGAAATCTTCAAACAACTTCTCAATAACCAAGAGGCCCAGGGACTTGATATTGGGCCTGTGGCATGCTGGTGTGACGAGCTACCAAGTTTGTTCAAGTAAATGACTTTGACCTTCATTCAAGGTCACATGGGTCAAATACACTAAAATCTTCAAAAAACTTCTTCTCAATAACCAAGAGGCCCAGGGACTTGATATTGGGCATGTAGGATCCTGGCCTAAAGGGCTACAAAGTTTGTTAAAATGAATGACCTTGACCTTTATTCAAGGTAACATGGGTCAAATAGGCTATAATCTTCAGCCGACTTCTTCTCAATAACCAAGAGGCACCAGGGACTTGATAGTGGGCCTGTAGCATGCAGGAGTGAAGGACTACCAAGTTTGTTCAAATGTATGACCTTGACCTCCATTCAAGGTCACATGGGTCAAATACACTAAAATCTTCAAACAACTTCTTCTCAATAACCAAGAGGCCCAGGGACTTGATATTGGGCATGTAGGATCCTGGCCTAAAGGGCTACAAAGTTTGTTAAAATGAATGACCTTGACCTTTATTCAAGGTAACATGGGTCAAATAGGCTATAATCTTCAGCCGACTTCTTCTCAATAACCAAGAGGCACCAGGGACTTGATAGTGGGCCTGTAGCATGCAGGAGTGAAGGACTACCAAGTTTGTTCAAATGTATGACCTTGACCTCCATTCAAGGTCACATGGGTCAAATACACTAAAATCTTCAAACAACTTCTTCTCAATAACCAAGAGGCCCAGGGACTTGATATTGGGCCTGTGGCATGCTGGTGTGACGAGCTACCAAGTTTGTTCAAGTAAATGACCTTGACCTTCATTCAAGGTCACATGGGTCAAATACACTAAAATCTTCAAACAACTTCTCAATAACCAAGAGGCCCAGGGACTTGATATTGGGTCTGTATCATGCTGGGGTGAAGGGCTACCAAGTTTGTTCAAATGAATGACCTTGACCTACATTCAAGGTCACAGGGGTGAAATCCGCTCAAATCTGTCAACAATAATTTTGTGATAGCTAAGAGTGTCTGCGACCTGATATTAGGCCTAAAGTATGCTGGAATGAAGGACTAGAAAATTTATTGATATGAATCAACCTAGCTTACTCTGATATTTGAATAAAGAGGTAGTCAGCATAATATCTGTAGAAATGACCTCGATCAACTTCAAAGTTGCTGTAGAGCCAGGTGAGTGATACAGGGCCATTGGGCCTCTTGTTCTCACTGTGAACTGAATGAATATAAGTACACAAAGAGAGATTCCCGTCTGGTATTTAGATGTATGAGGAAATGTTATCACACATCTATCCATAATTTGGTACTTCATGAAATTAATTTTGTCAGCATGGTTGTAAATTAAGCACTTTCCTCTGTCTAGGAATTGATTTCTGCTGTTACAACTATGCATATAAGTATACTCTGTGGAAGATAGTGTAACCTTTGGCTGGTGTCCGATGGTCTCATCCGCATCTATTCACACAACCTTTTTACTGCACTTAACTCATCGCACCTATTAACATTTACCACACTTAACTCATCCACACCTATTAACATTTACCACACTTAACTCATCCACACCTATTTACCACACTAACTCATCCACACCTATTTACCACACTTAACTCATCCACACCTATTTACCACACTTAACTCATCCACACCTATTTACCGCACTTAACTCATCCGAACCTATTTACCACACTTAACTCATCTGAACCCATGCACACTTAACTCATCCACACCTATTTACCGCACTTAACTCATCCACACCTATTTACCACACTTAACTCATCCACACCTATTTACCACACTTAACTCATCCACACCTATTTACCGCACTTAACTCATCCACACCTATTTACCACACTTAACTCATCCACACCTATTTACCGCACTTAACTCATCCACACCTATTTACTGCACGTAACTCATCCACACCTATTTACCACGCTTAACTCATCCACACCTATTTACCACACTAAACTCATCCACACCTATTCACTGGTCTTAACTCATCCACACCTATTTACCACACTTAACTCATCCACACCTATTTACCACACTAAACTCATCCACACCTATTTACCACACTTAACTCATCCACACCTATTCACCGCACTTAACTCATCCACACCTATTTACCACACTTAACTCATCCACACCTATTTACCACACTTAACTCATCCACACCTATTTACTGCACTTAACTCTTCCACACCTATCTACTGCACTTAACTCATCCACACCTATTTACTGCACTTAACTCATCCGAACCTATTTACCACACTTAACGCATCCACACCTATTTACCACACTTAACTCATCCACACCTATTAACCACACTTAACTCATTCACACCTATTAACCACACTTAACTCATCCACACCTATTTACCACACTTAACTCATCCGAACCTATTTACTGCACTTAACTCATCCACACCTATTTACCACACTAAACTCATCCACACCTATTTACCACACTTACCTCATCCACACCTATTTACTGCACTTAACTCATCCACACCTATTTACTGCACTTTACTCATCCACACCTATTTACCACACTAAACTCATCCACACCTATTTACCACACTTAACTCATCCACACCTATTAACATTTACCACACTTAACTCATCCACACCTATTTACCACACTAAACTCATCCACACCTATTTACCACACTTAACTCATCCACACCTATTTACCACACTTAACTCATCCACACCTATTTACCACACTTAACTCATCCAAAGGATTGCTATTTCATTCAATTGCTGATAGTTTTTCAAATTTTGCTCTAAATTAAGAAACAGACATGAGCAATGGTTTGTTAGGTTTAGTTTCCCTGTCTTGTTAATCTTTCTGACAGACAGGAAACAGTTAGCTAATTGAGATATTGAAGAAAAACAACTCTTTAAGAAGATTCTAATTATGTCTTTAAGGTTTTTACAGTATTGATTATGTGAGAATGTAAAAAATTAGGATTTTAAGGTTCAGGTGTATTATTAGGTGCGACTCTGGAGATTATGTCTGATCAATAATAATACAACTACTGTACACAACATCAGATCCCTTCCTGTTTCAACTTGGCTATCCAGCAATTTTCTGAAGCCAGTCTCGGCTTTAACAGACCACTGCCTAAGAATAACCTACTATAGTCATCACATCGCAGGTGGCTGCTAATTTCTGTTGGATAAGTATTTTTCTGATAAATAATAAAAGACATAATTGAATTGTTTGTATCCCAATTGTGTTATCAGCGAATATAAATTAACAAATTATTGAATGAATAATGGTAGTAGGAAAGAATTCTATAACAGTAATGGTAGTAGGAAGGAATTCTATAACAGTAATGGTAGTAGGAAGGAATTCTATATCAGTAATGGTGGTAGGAAGGAATTCTATAACAGTAATGGTAGTAGGAAGGAATTCTATAACAGTAATGGTAGTAGGAAGGAATTCTATAACAGTAATGGTAGTAGGAAGGAATTCTATAACAGTCTAGTAGTAGGAAGGAATTCTATAACAGTAATGGTAGAAGGAAGGAATTCTATAACAGTAATGGTAGTAGGAAGGAATTCTATAACAGTAATGGTAGTAGGAAGGAATTCTATAACAGTCTAGTAGTAGGAAGGAATTCTATAACAGTAATGGTAGTAGGAAGGAATTCTATAACAGTAATGGTAGTAGGAAGGAATTCTATAACAGTAATGGTAGTAGGAAGGAATTCTATAACAGCAATGGTAGCAGGAAGGAATTCTATAACAGTAATGGTAGTAGGAAGGAATTCTATAACAGTAATGGTGGTAGGAAGGAATTCTATAACAGTAATGGTAGTAGGAAGGAATTCTATAACAGTAATGGTAGTAGGAAGGAATTCTATAACAGTAATGGTAGTAGGAAGGAATTCTATAACAGTAATGGTAGTAGGAAGGAATTCTATAACAGTAATGGTAGTAGGAAGGAATTCTATAACAGTAATGGTAGTAGGAAGGTTCTATAACAGTAATGGTAGTAGGAAGGAATTCTATAACAGTAATGGTGGTAGGAAGGAATTCTATAACAGTAATGGTAGTAGGAAGGAATTCTATAACAGTAATGGTAGTAGGAAGGAATTCTATAACAGTTATGGTACAAAACAGCACCAATTCTACAGAACAGCACCAATTCTACGAAACAGCACCAATCTACAAAACAACCAATTCTACAAAACGGCACCATTTCTACAAAACAGCACCAATTCTACAGAACAGCACAAATCTACAAAACAGCACCAATTCTACAGAACAGCACCAATTCTACAAAACAGCACCAATTCTACAAAACAGCACTGATTCTACAGAACAGCACCAATTCTACAGAACAGCACAATTTCTACAAAACTGCAGCAAGCAATTCTACAAAACAGCACCAATTCTACAGAACAACACCATTTCTACAAAACGGCACCAATTCTACAAAACACCACCAATTCTACAAAACACCACCAATTCTACAAAACAGCAGCAAGCAATTCTACAAAGCAGCACCAATTCTACAGAACACCACCATTTCTACAAAACAGCCCCATTTCTACAAAACACATTTCTACAAAACAGCACCAATTCTACAAAACAGCACCATTTCTACAGTACAGCGCCATTTCTACAGAACAGCACCATTTCTACAGAACAGCACCAATTCTACAGAACAGCACCATTTCTACAGAACAGCACTAATTCTACAGAACAGCACCATTTCTACAGAACAGCACCAATTCTACAAAACAGCACCAATTCTACAAAACTGCAGCATGCAATTCTACAAAACAGCACCAATTCTACAGAACAACACCATTTTTACAAAACAGCACCAATTCTACAAAATACCGCCAATTCTACAAAACACCACCAATTCTACAAAACACCACCAATTATACAAAACAGCAGCATGCAATTCTACAAAACACCACCAATTCTACAGAACAACACCATTTTTACAAAACAGCACTAATTCTACAAAACAACACAAATTCTACAAAATACCACCAATTCTACAAAACACCACCAATTCTACAAAGCAGCAGCAGCATGCAATTCTCCAAAGCTGCACCAATTCTACAAAACACCACCAATTCTACAGAACAGCACCAATTCTACAGAACAGCACCAATTCTACAAAACAGCACCAATTCTACAAAACAGCTCTATTTCTACAAAACAGCTCCATTTCTACAAAACAGCACCATTTCTACAAAGCACTGTTGAGATATTTTTTAAATAGCCTTTTTTCCATCCTTGGTGATGATGAATTGAAGTGGGGGTGACTATTCAAATATTCATCCAAAAGGATCATCAGCGGATATTCATTAAAGCATCAGTGTCTTTTCCGATTGGACAGGGATAAGGATCTGTTTCCATAGAGACATTTGTAAAGGTCTGTGGTGGCTGAAGGTGTGTCTATATTTGGTGACACAGGGATTGATATTATGGAAATGAATGGTAACAGGAAGAAATGCGACTTTATAGAAAAATCGGTACAGTGGACAGCCACTGAAAGTCTTCACCAGATTTTACCTTGGTCTGGTGCCTTACAGACACTAAGTTTTATTTGGTACATGCTCTCTAATGAAACAGTTCAGATTTGATGTTTGAAGCTGAATGTGGTGAAGCTTTAGGTTTTGCCTTGATCTGAATGAATACAGAAAATGCAGTTATATTGATTTTTCAGCAGATAGCTTCTATTATACTCATTGTCAACACAGAAAATACTTAGGATATTATTGTCATTTTGTATTTGAAGTATGGAAATAAATGAATGACAGAAATGTGAAGCCATCTTGTAAGGTAAATGAAATGTAATAATGGACCTCAGCAGCTGTCAAATACATCTATGGGATAGCAAAAAAATGTAAATACTTGGCTGGTTCCAAAATCCTTTTGTCAGTATAACAAGGTTTTACTGTATACATAGTGTCAGTATAACAAGGTTTACTGTATATATAGTGTCAGTATAACAAGGTTTTACTGTATAGATTGTGTCAGTATAACAAGGTTTTACTGTATAGTGTCAGTATAACAAGGTTTTACTGTATACATAGTGTCAGTATAACAAGGTTTACTGTATATATAGTGTCAGTATAACAAGGTTTTACTGTATAGTGTCAGTATAACAAGGTTTTACTGTATAGTGTCAGTATAACAAGGTTTTACTGTATAGATAGTGTCAGTATCACAAGGTTTTACTGTATAGATAGTGTCAGTATAACAAGGTTTTACTGTATATATAGTGTCAGTATAACAAGGTTTTACTGTATAGATAGTGTCAGTATAACAAGGTTTTACTGTATGTATAGTGTCAGTATAACAAGGTTTTACTGTATAGTGTCAGTATAACAAGGTTTTACTGTATATATAGTGTCAGTATAACAAGGTTTTACTGTATATATTGTGTCAGTATAACAAGGTTTTACTGTATAGATTGTGTCAGTATAACAAGGTTTTAGATTGTGTCAGTATAACAAGGTTTACTGTATAGATAGTGTCAGTATAACAAGGTTTTACTGTATAGATTGTGTCAGTATAACAAGGTTTTACTGTATAGATTGTGTCAGTATAACAAGGTTTTACTGTATATATAGTGTCAGTATAACAAGGTTTACTGTAGATATTGTGTCAGTATAACAAGGTTTTACTGTATAGATAGTGTCAGTATAACAAGGTTTTACTGTATAGATTGTGTCAGTATAACAAGGTTTTACTGTATATATAGTGTCAGTATAACAAGGTTTTACTGTTTATATAGTGTCAGTATAACAAGGTTTACTGTATAGTGTCAGTATAAAAAGGTTTTACTGTATAGTGTCAGTATAACAAGGTTTTACTGTATAGATTGTGTCAGTATAACAAGGTTTTACTGTATAGATAGTGTCAGTATAACAAGGTTTTACTGTATTGTGTCAGTATAACAAGGTTTACTGTATAGATTGTGTCAGTATAACAAGGTTTTACTGTATAGTGTCAGTATAACAAGGTTTTACTGTATATATAGTGTCAGTATAACAAGGTTTTACTGTATAGATTGTGTCAGTATAACAAGGTTTTACTGTATAGATAGTGTCAGTATAACAAGGTTTTACTGTATAGATAGTGTCAGTATAACAAGGTTTTACTGTATAGATAGTGTCAGTATAACAAGGTTTTACTGTTTATATTGTGTCAGTATAACAAGGTTTTACTGTATAGTGTCAGTATAACAAGGTTTTACTGTATAGATAGTGTCAGTATAACAAGGTTTACTGTATAGTGTCAGTATAACAAGGTTTTACTGTATTGTGTCAGTATAACAAGGTTTACTGTATAGATTGTGTCAGTATAACAAGGTTTTACTGTATAGTGTCAGTATAACAAGGTTTTACTGTATATATAGTGTCAGTATAACAAGGTTTTACTGTATAGATTGTGTCAGTATAACAAGGTTTTACTGTATAGATAGTGTCAGTATAACAAGGTTTTACTGTATAGATTGTGTCAGTATAACAAGGTTTTACTGTATAGTGTCAGTATAACAAGGTTTTAGATAGTGTCAGTATAACAAGGTTTTACTGTATATATAGTGTCAGTATAACAAGGTTTACTGTATATATTGTGTCAGTATAACAAGGTTTTACTGTATAGATTGTGTCAGTATAACAAGGTTTTACTGTATAGTATCAGTATAACAAGGTTTTACTGTATAGTGTCAGTATAACAAGGTTTTACTGTATATATAGTGTCAGTATAACAAGGTTTACTGTATAGATAGTGTCAGTATAACAAGGTTTTACTGTATAGATAGTGTCAGTATAACAAGGTTTTACTGTATAGATTGTGTCAGTATAACAAGGTTTTACTGTATAGATTGTGTCAGTATAACAAGGTTTTACTGTATATATAGTGTCAGTATAACAATGTTTACTGTAGATATTGTGTCAGTATAACAAGGTTTTACTGTATAGATAGTGTCAGTATAACAAGGTTTTACTGTATAGATTGTGTCAGTATAACAAGGTTTTACTGTATAGATAGTGTCAGTATAACAAGGTTTTACTGTATAGATTGTGTCAGTATAACAAGGTTTACTGTATATATTGTGTCAGTATAACAAGGTTTTACTGTATAGATAGTGTCAGTATAACAAGGTTTACTGTATATATTGTGTCAGTATAACAAGGTTTTACTGTATAGATAGTGTCAGTATAACAAGGTTTTACTGTATTGTGTCAGTATAACAAGGTTTACTGTATATATTGTGTCAGTATAACAAGGTTTTACTGTAGATTGTGTCAGTATAACAAGGTTTTACTGTATAGTGTCAGTATAACAAGGTTTTACTGTATAGATGGTGTCAGTATAACAAGGTTTACTGTATATATTGTGTCAGTATAACAAGGTTTTACTGTATAGATGGTGTCAGTATAACAAGGTTTTACTGTATATATAGTGTCAGTATAACAAGGTTTACTGTATATATTGTGTCAGTATAACAAGGTTTTACTGTATAGATGGTGTCAGTATAACAAGGTTTTACTGTATATATAGTGTCAGTATAACAAGGTTTTACTGTATATATAGTGTCAGTATAACAAGGTTTTACTGTATAGTGTCAGTATAACAAGGTTTTACTGTATAGATGGTGTCAGTATAACAAGGTTTTACTGTATATATAGTGTCAGTATAACAAGGTTTTACTGTATAGATAGTGTCAGTATAACAAGGTTTTACTGTATAGATAGTGTCAGTATAACAAGGTTTTACTGTATAGATGGTGTCAGTATAACAAGGTTTTACTGTATAGATGGTGTCAGTATAACAAGGTTTTACTGTATAGTGTCAGTATAACAAGGTTTTACTGTATAGATGGTGTCAGTATAACAAGGTTTTACTGTATAGATAGTGTCAGTATAACAAGGTTTACTGTATATATTGTGTCAGTATAACAAGGTTTTACTGTATAGATAGTGTCAGTATAACAAGGTTTTACTGTATTGTGTCAGTATAACAAGGTTTACTGTATATATTGTGTCAGTATAACAAGGTTTTACTGTAGATTGTGTCAGTATAACAAGGTTTTACTGTGTAGATTGTGTCAGTATAACAAAGTTTACTGTATAGATAGTGTCAGTATAACAAGGTTTTACTGTATAGATTGTGTCAGTATAACAAGGTTTTACTGTATAGATTATGTCAGTATAACAAGGTTTACTGTATATATAGTGTCAGTATAACAAGGTTTTACTGTATAGTGTCAGTATAACAAGGTTTTACTGTATATATAGTGTCAGTATAACAAGGTTTTACTGTATTGTGTCAGTATAACAAGGTTTTACTGTATATATAGTGTCAGTATAACAAGGTTTACTGTATATATTGTGTCAGTATAACAAGGTTTTACTGTATAGATAGTGTCAGTATAACAAGGTTTTACTGTATAGATTGTGTCAGTATAACAAGGTTTTACTGTATAGTGTCAGTATAACAAGGTTTTACTGTATATATAGTGTCAGTATAACAAGGTTTTACTGTATATATAGTGTCAGTATAACAAGGTTTTACTGTATAGTGTCAGTATAACAAGGTTTTACTATATAGTGTCAGTATAACAAGGTTTTACTGTATAGATAGTGTCAGTATAACAAGGTTTTACTATATAGTGTCAGTATAACAAGGTTTTACTGTATTGTGTCAGTATAACAAGGTTTTACTGTATACATAGTGTCAGTATAACAAGGTTTTACTATATAGTGTCAGTATAACAAGGTTTTACTGTATAGTGTCAGTATAACAAGGTTTTACTGTATAGATTGTGTCAGTATAACAAGGTTTTACTGTATAGATTGTGTCAGTATAACAAGGTTTTACTGTATAGATTGTGTCAGTATAACAAGGTTTTACTGTATACATAGTGTCAGTATAACAAGGTTTTACTGTATAGTGTCAGTATAACAAGGTTTTACTGTATAGATTGTGTCAGTATAACAAGGTTTTACTGTATATATAGATTGTGTCAGTATAACAAGGTTTTACTGTATACATAGTGTCAGTATAACAAGGTTTTACTGTATAGTGTCAGTATAACAAGGTTTTACTGTATAGATTGTGTCAGTATAACAAGGTTTTACTGTATAGATTGTGTCAGTATAACAAGGTTTTACTGTATATATAGTGTCAGTATAACAATGTTTTACTGTATAGATTGTGTCAGTATAACAAGGTTTTACTGTATAGTGTCAGTATAACAAGGTTTACTGTATATATTGTGTCAGTATAACAAGGTTTACTATATAGATTGTGTCAGTATAACAAGGTTTTACTGTATAGATTGTGTCAGTATAACAAGGTTTTACTGTATAGATTGTGTCAGTACATCAAAACATAATTGAAGGTTATATAAATGAGTTGGATGCGACCAATGGGGTCTGAGTATTGGGGTCCTGAAAGGGAAACTTTGCTGTAATTTTGCTCTAAAACTCTTCTCCTCCTTAGCCTTTTCTGTGGATTACAACCAAATTTTATGTGACACATCCTTGAGGGAGGCCAGTCTTATTTTATATGAATGAGGCTGGTTTGACCTCTGGGGACAGAGAGGTCAAGCCGCAAAAGGAAACTTAGCCTTAGCTTTAAAACACTACTCCTCCTTGATACCTTATTGGATTACAATCAAATTTGACTTCAAACATCATAAGGGGATCGCAATCATAATTAATATAAATGAGTCGGGTCCGACCCCTGATTATAGAAGCTGCCCTTCTATCCCCAAAAGAAGAACTTAGATGAAATCTTTCTTTAAAATGCTTAGCTCTTCCTTAATGCCTTAATTGATTAAACAGTATTTAGTATGAAACATAATTTGGAAAGGGCAATCATAATTTACATAAATGAAGCTGGTCAGACCCCTGGGGACAGAATTGGGAAAGGGCAATCATAATTTATATAAATGAAGCTGGTCAGACCCCTGGGGACAGAATTGGGAAAGGGCAATCATAATTATCCCCTCGCGACGAAAGTCGGGGAGGGGATATAGCGTTCCATTCGTACGTAAGTACGTACGTAGTACGTATGTTCACTGTTTGTCAGCGCTCTTGCGACTTCATTTTTGAATGGATTCTGACCAAACTTCATATATGGGTCCAGCATGGGAATACCTCGAATGAGTTCGTGTTTCAGGGTGCCAAGGTCATGCAAGGTCACCGTTACTATTTATAGAAAATCTTTGTCAGCACTCTTGCGACTTCATTTTTGAACGGATCCTGACCAAACTTCATATATGGGTCCAGCATGGGAATACCTGGAACGAGTTTGGGTTTCAGGGTGCCAAGGTCAAGATTAAGGTCACGGTTACTATTTATAGAAAATCTTTGTCAGCACTCTTGCGACTTCATTTCTGAACGGATCCTGACCAAACTTCATATATGGGTCCAGCATGGGAATACCTCGAACGAGTTCGTGTTTTAGGGCGCCAAGGTCAAGGCCAATGTCACCGTTACTATTTATAGAAAATCTTTGTCAGCGCTGTAATGCGACTTCATTTATGAATGGACGCGAGGGGATTTGTATCGTTTGCGATGCCTTGTTTATATAAATGAAGCTGGTCAGACCCCTGGGGACAGAATTGGGAAAGGGCAATCATAATTTATATAAATGAAGCTGGTCGGACCCCTGGGGACAGAATTGGGAAAGGGCAATCATAATTTATATAAATGAAGCTGGTCGGACCCCTGGGGACAGAGGGATGAGGCCCCAAAACAATAACTTTGCTGACATTTTGCTTTAAAATGCTATTCTTCATATTAAGTGAAAATGGATAAAAACCAAATTTCTTTTGAAACATTACTTGCTGTGAACAGACAATTTATGGTGATGATGCTGGTTTGAGCCCGTGGGATTGAGGTGTGCACGTGTGTGTTGCTGTATGTGTCGGATGACTGTTTAGGCCCATGGGTCTGTTCTCTCTAATAAGGTTCGAAGTGCACCACTTCTGTAGGCTGGTCATCAACAATTCATTGTGTATATATAGTGTTGATCAGTTTTTCAAATTTTAATGCATTTTCCGTAGAAGTTCAGGGTTTTGATTTTTTTTTTTTTTTTGTTCACTTACTATTACGGAATCCTATACAGGCATTGGCAGCATGCACAAGAATGACCTGAATTTATTTATACCATATCTATTAATTTTTTTCCTTTACAGCTAACCTTTTCCTTGCGGCAATGTTCCTTAAAGAGAAGATCCGAGCTGAAAATCTCTTTGGTAAGTTGATTTTTTAGCCTTCCTCTACAAAAAGTTTTAGGTTACACATTAGTACAAAACCAAGGGAGCATACTTATGTTTTAACAGAACTGTAATTATACCTTAAAGTCAATACAATGATGGCATAATTAATATAGACAGGGACTTCTGATCAATTAATATAGACAGGGACCTCTGATCCATTAATATGGACAGGGACCTCTGATCAATTAATATAGACAGGGACTTCTGATCAATTAATATAGACAGGGACCTCTGATTAATTAATATGGACAGGGACCTCTGATTAATTGATATAGACAAGGACCTCTGATCCATTAATATAGACAGGGACCTCTGATCAATTAATATAGACAGGGACCTCTGATCAGTTAATATAGACAGGGACCTCTGATCGATTAATATAGACAGGGACCTCTGATTAATTAATATAGACAGGGACCTCTGATCGATTAATATAGACAGGGACCTCTGATCGATTAATACAGACAGGGACCTCTGATCAATTAATATAGACAGGGACCTCTGATTAATTAATATAGACGGACCTCTGATCGATTAATATAGACAGGGACCTCTGATCGATTAATATAGACAGGGACCTCGCATCAATTAATATAGACAGGGACTTCTGATTGATTAATATAGACAGGGACCTCTGATCGATTAATATAGACAGGGGCCTCTGATCAATTAATATAGACAGGGACTTCTGATCAATTAATATAGACAGGGACATCTGATCAGTTAATATAGACAGGGACATCTGATCAATTAATATAGACAGGGACTTCTGATCAATTAATAAGGACAGGGACATCTGATCAATTAATATAGACAGGGACCTCTGATCAATTAATATAGACAGGGACCTCTGATCAATTAATATAGACAGGGACCTCTGATCAATGAATATAGACAGGGACATCTGATCAGTTAATATAGACAGGGACCTCTGATCAATGAATATAGACAGGGACATCTGATCAATTAATATAGACAGGGACCTCTGGTCAATTAATATAGACAGGGACCTCTGATCAATTAATATAGACAGGGACCTCTGATCAATTAATATAGACAGGGACTTCTGATCAATTAATATAGACAGGGACCTCTGATCAGTTAATATAGACAGGGACCTCTGATCAATTAATAAGGACATGGACCTCTGATCAATTAATATAAACAGGGACCTCTAATCAGTTAATATAGACAGGGACATCTGATCAATTAATAAGGACGGGGACCTCTGATCAATTAATAAGGACATGGACCTCTGATCAATTAATATAGACAGGGACCTCTGATCAGTTAATATAGACAGGGACCTCTGATCAATTAATATGGACAGGGACCTCTGATCAATTAATATAGACAGGGATCTCTGATTAATTAATATAGACAGGGACCACTGATCAATTAATATAGACAGGGACCTCTGATCAATTAATATAGACAGGGACCTCTGATCAATTAATATGGACAGGGACCTCTGATCAATTAATATGGACAGGGACCTCTGATCAATTAATATAGACAGGGACCTCTGATCAATTAATATAGACAGGGACCTCTGATCAATTAATATAGACAGGGACTTCTGATCAATTAATATAGACAGGGACCTCTGATCAATTAATATAGACAGGGACCTCTGATCAATTAATATAGACAGGGACCTCTGATCAGTTAATATAGACAGGGACCTCTGATCGTTAATATAGACAGGGACCTCTGATCAATTAATATAGACAGGGACTTCTGATCAATTAATATATACAGGGACCTCTGATCAGTTAATATAGACAGGGACCTCTGATCAGTTAATATAGACAGGGACCTCTGATCAATTAATATAGACAGGGACCTCTGATCAATTAATATAGACAGGGACCTCTGATCAGTTAATATAGACAGGGACCTCTGATTGATTAATATAGACAGGGACATCTAATACATGTATAATCATGTCAATACTACATCCTCAAGGAAGGGGTGGGTACAATATGAATGAATGGTGGTCTGGCGTATTGCATGCACAGATACAAACAATACTAGTTGTAGGTTTTCTAATTAATTGTAATAAAACCTGTTGATTTGAGAAATAATGTTTGATTGATTTGAGAAATAATGTTTGATTGATTTGAGAAATTATGCTTGTAGTACCATATTTACTGTTGTTCTCTGTTGTGTTAAAGGTTCCGCCATGGCTGTTATTGGTGCTTTCCTCATTGTCACATTTTCATCAAAGGTTTGTATTCATATTCCCACTATGTTATTTTATTTTTATCATTTGGAGACTTTCAGCTTTGTAAAAAAAACATTAGTGAATTTTCAAACAGGATGGCAAATATAGTGTAGAATGAATCATTTTGGTGTGGAGCACTGTTTGGCCAACTATTTTTAGGTAGAAGTCATATGGGAATGCATTAGATTGCTAATCTACTGTACCTTGCAGTATGACAGGGCCATTATCAGTAATTGGAGTATCATTTTGTCAATGAATTGGTTCTCCAGGGTTCATTTAGGTACAATCTTGATGGCATAGAAGACTGGATTCTGAAAAATCATTCTTAATATATTTCTTTAATACATGATAATTTTTTTGGTGATTTTGGTATATTGGCCACAACGATTTTATCATTATATCCTTTCAGTCAGTTAGATTAGCTACTTTGTGATCCTGCATGAAGCTAACCAATATCACACTACATTACATAGAGTTCACAGAGATAATTGGATTTCTTAGAAAGAGCAGGCAACCACCTTGAGGTTGTTAAAGGGTTACTAAAATAGATCACAGCAATTCAGTAGAACTAATTACCAACCCAGAAATACTAGTGGCCACAGAATTGTAACAAATTACTGTTAAAATGTGCTGTATATCAATTAACAGTGTATTACAATGTAGCAAATTACTGTTGAATATGTGCTGTATATCTATTAAAATTGTATTACAATGTAACATGTTGCTGTTAAAATGTGCTGTATATCAATTAAAAGTGTATTACAATGTAGCAAGTTACTGTTAAATATGTGCTGTATATCAATTAACAGTGTATTACAATGTAGCAAATTACTGTTGAATATGTGCTGTATATCTATTAAAATTGTATTACAATGTAACATGTTGCTGTTAAAATGTGCTGTATATCAATTAAAAGTGTATTACAATGTAGCAAATTACTGTTAAATATGTGCTGTATATCTATTAAAATTGTATTATAATGTAACATGCATGTTACTGTTAAAATGTGCTGTATATCAAATAACAGTGTATTGCAATGTAGCAAATTACTGTTAAATATGAGCTGTATATCTATTAAAATTGTATTACAATGTAACATTACTGTTAAAATGTGCTGTACACTTTGTATCTATTAACATTGTATTACAAATATAACTCCACTATGGTGTGGACCAGCATTGTTACACTTTCCATCAAGGTCACTTATACTAAAAATAGAACATTGTTTTCTGTAGTAACTTCAGTTAACACCGAGCTTCTTTACTAGAACTCATTACTTGGAATTGTTTCTCAGATCTGAAAGTCTGAGGTCAAGGTCAACAAAAACAGGTATTTGTACAGGAACTTGGGTTCCTTAATTAGGCCCATTAAACTCCAATGTTAATATGTTTAATGAGATGCATTCTACCCCAGATTTGGTTTATTTGTCTCTTTATAATAATTCCTCTACAAATCGACTAAAGGTTTCCTCGCTGTACATCTTGTACGTATGTTAATAACATTAAAGTTTGTCAGCGCTTTAAGGCTTCATTCCTCAAGGAATTTTACTTCACACAATTACAAAGGACAATAATATCTTCAGGGCTGTCGGGTCAAGGTCAACGTTACAATTTTTTAGCTCACCTGGACCAAATGTCCAGTGAGCTTATGCCATGGCGCAGTGTCCGTCGTCCATCAACATTTGTTTTAAATCGCTACTAGTCATAAAAAACTTTGGTTTTAACACCTGACACCTAAATAGTGCTTTGGAAACTATAACTGGGCAGGTAAACTATAACTGGGCAGGTCAGAACATGTGTAACCTACCCATCTGCTAAGGTGCCATTAGATGGAACCTGCCAAGCCTATGAGGTGATTGGCTCACGAGACAAATCTTCTTCCTCAAGCAGAGGGGTCCCCAAGGTCCAATTCCCCCATCTTAACATGCCATACTTGGCTAAACAAAGCAGGCAGCCAGAAGAGGATGAAAAGGGACCTCAGGATGACCTAAAACATGCATATATACATATGGCAGCCTGACATGAATGACCTTTACACCCTCCCATCTTATTATACTATATTAATTACTTACATTTTATTGATTACTGTTGTAGACAGAGACTGTACGGGGAGGTGAAGAGCTCAACACTGCTGTCACACAGGTGTCCTTCATAGTTTATATTGTAAGTATTCCTTACACTTTGTGTATATTGTCAACGTACATCATTGTGTATATTGTCAGTGTCAGTCATTGTGTAGATTGTCAATGTCAGTCATTGTGTAGATTGTCAATGTCAGTCATTGTGTAGATTGTCAATGGCATTGTGTAGATTGTCAATGTCAGTCATTGTGTAGATTGTCAATGTCGGTCATTGTGTATATTGTCAATGTCAGTCCTTGTGTAGATTGTCAATGTACATCATTGTGTATATTGTCAATGTCAGTCATTGTGTAGATTGTCAATGTCAGTCATTGTGTAGATTGTCAATGTCAGTCATTGTGTAGATTGTCAATGTCGGTCATTGTGTAGATTGTCAATGATAGTCATTGTGTAGATTGTCAATGATAGTCATTGTGTAGATTGTCAATGATAGTCATTGTGTATATTGTCAATGTCAGTCATTGTGTAGATTGTCAATGTCAGTCATTGTGTAGATTGTCAATGTCAGTCATTGTGTAGATTGTCAATGTCAGTCATTGTGTAGATTGTCAATGATAGTCATTGTGTAGATTGTCAATGATAGTCATTGTGTATATTGTCAATGTCAGTCATTGTGTAGATTGTCAATGTCAGTCATTGTGTAGATTGTCAATGTCAGTCATTGTGTAGATTGTCAATGTCAGTCATTGTGTAGATTGTCAATGTCAGTCATTGTGTAGATTGTCAATGTCAGTCATTGTGTAGATTGTCAATGTCAGTCATTGTGTAGATTGTCAATGTCAGTCATTGCGTATATTGTCAATGTCAGTCATTGTGTAGATTGTCAATGTCAGTCATTGTGTTGATTGTCAATGTCAGTCATTATGTACATTGTCAATGTCAGTCATTATGTACATTGTCAATGTCAGTCATTGTGTAGATTGTCAATGTCGGTCATTGTGTATATTGTCAATGATAGTCATTGTGTAGATTGTCAATGTCGGTCATTGTGTATATTGTCAATGTCAGTCATTGTGTATATTGTCAATGTCAGTCATTATGTATATTGTCAATGTCGGTCATTGTGTATATTGTCAGTGTCAGTCATTGTGTAGATTGTCAATGTCAGTCATTGTGTAGATTGTCAATGTCAGTCATTGTGTATATTGTCAATGTCAGTCATTGTGTAGATTGTCAATGTCGGTCATTGTGTAGATTGTCAATGTCGGTCATTGTGTAGATTGTCAATGTCGGTCATTGTGTAGATTGTCAATGTCGGTCATTGTGTAGATTGTCAATGTCGGTCATTGTGTAGATTGTCAATGTCGGTCATTGTGTAGATTGTCAATGTCGGTCATTATGTAGATTGTCAATGTCAGTCATTGTGTAGATTGTCAATGTCGGTCATTGTGTATATTGTCAATGTCTGTCATTGTGTAGATTGTCAATGTCAGTCATTGTGTATATTGTCAATGTCAGTCATTGTGTAGATTGTCAATGATAATCATTGTGTAGATTGTCAGTGTCAGTCATGGTGTATATTGTCAATGTCAGTCATTGTGTAGATTGTCAATGATAGTCATTGTGTAGATTGTCAATGATAGTCATTGTGTAGATTGTCAATGTCGGTCATTGTGTAGATTGTCAATGTAAGTCTTTGTGTATATTGTCAATGTACGTCATCAAATCTGTGACAGATTACATTTATATTAACACTAAAGTGTCCTATAATCGTGTTCTACGCCATCATTCTGTATGTTTTATTTACAGTGTTTGGAGCTTGTATTCCTGGTTGTGTTGTTTATGGTACTCTACTGGATGGAAATCAGGAAAGTTGTAGTGTACCTCCTCATAGCCTCCATTATAGGTACGTCATATGTCATAGCCTCCATTATAGGTACGTTATATGTCATAGCCTCCATTATAGGTACGTCATATGTCATAGCCTCCATTATAGGTACGTTATATGTCATATCCTCCATTATAGGTACGCCATATGTCATATCCTCCATTATAGGTACATCATATGTTATATCCTCCATTATAGGTACGTCATATGTCATAGCCTCCAATATAGGTACGTCATATGACATAGCCTCCATTATAGGTATGTCATATGACATAGCCTCCATTATAGGTACGTCATATGTCATAGCCTCCATTATAGGTACGTTATATGTCATAGCCTCCATTATAGGTACACCATATGTCATAGCCTCCATTATAGGTACGTTATATGTCATAGCCTCCATTATAGGTACGCCATATGTCATAGCCTCCAATATAGGCAAGCCATATGTCATAGCCTCCATTATAGGTATGTCATATGTCATAGCCTCCATTATAGGTACGCCATATGTCATAGCCTCCATTATAGGTACGCCATATGTCATAGCCTCCATTATAGGTACGCCATATGTCATAGCCTCCATTATAGGTACGTCATATGTCATAGCCTCCATTATAGGTACGCCATATGTCATAGCCTCCATATAGGTACGCCATATGTCATAGCCTCCAATATAGGCAAGCCATATGTCATAGCCTCCATTATAGGTACGCCATATGTCATAGCCTCCATTATAGGTACACCATATGTCATAGCCTCCATTATAGGTACCTCATATGTCATAGCCTCCATTATAGGCAAGCCATATGTCATAGCCTCCAATATAGGTATGTCATATGTCATAGCCTCCATTATAGGCAAGCCATATGTCATAGCCTCCAATATAGGTACGTCATATGTCATAGCCTCCATTATAAGTATGTTATATGTCATAGCCTCCATTACAGGTAGGTCACATCTCACAATCTCAGTTACACTACAGGTAAGCCATATCTCACAACCTTGATTACAGGTAGGTTTCATCTCACAATCTCAGTTACAGGTAAGTCATATCCACAACCTTGATTACAGGTAGGTCATATCCACAGCCTTGATTACAGGTAAGTCATATCTCACAACCTCGGTTACAGGTAGGTCACATCTCACAACCTTGATTACAGGTAAGTCACATCTCACAACCTTGATTACAGGTAAGTCATATATCACAACCTCAGTTACAGGTAAGTCACACATCACAGACTCTATTGTAGGTAAGTCACACATTACAGACTCTATTTTAGGTAAGTCACACCTCACAGGCTTTATTACAGGTAAGTCACACATCACAGACTTTATTACAGGTAAGTCACACATCACAGACTATTGTAGGTAAATCACACATCACAGACTCTGTTGTAGGTAAGTCACACATCACAGACTCTATTGTAGGTAAGTCACACATCACTGACTCTATTGAAGTTAAGTCACACATCACAGACTCTATTGTAGGTAAGTCACACATCACAGACTATATTGTAGGTAAGTCACACATCACAGACTATATTGTAGGTAAGTCACACATCACAGACTATATTGTAGGTAGGTCACACATCACAGACTCTATTGTAGGTAGGTCACACATCACAGACTATTGTAGGTAAGTCACACATCACAGACTATATTGTAGGTAAGTCACACATCACAGACTCTATTACAGGTAAGTCACACATCACAGACTCTGTTACAGGTAAGTCACACTTCACAGACTCTATTGTAGGTAAGTCACACATCACAGACTCTATTGTAGGTAAGTCACACATCACAGACTCTATTGTAGGTAAGTCACACATCACAGACTCTATTGTAGGTAAGTCACACCTCACAGAATATTGTAGGTAGGTCACACATCACAGACTCTATTGTAGGTAGGTCACAGATCACAGACTATTGTAGGTAGGTCACACATCACAGACTATTGTAGGTAGGTCACACATCACAGACTATTGTAGGTAAGTCACACATCACAGACTATTGTAGGTAGGTCACACATCACAGACTATTGTAGGTAAGGTCACACCTCACAGACTCTATTGTAGGTAAGTCACACATCACAGACTCTATTACAGGTAAGTCACACATTACAGACTCTATTACAGGTAGGTCACACATCACAAACTATTGTAGGTAAGTCACACATCACAGACTCTCTTACAGGTAGGTCACACATCACAGACTCTATTGTAGGTAGGTCACACATCACAGACTATTGTAGGTAAGTCACACATCACAGACTCTATTACAGGTAGGTCACACATCACAGACTATTGTAGGTAGGTCACACATCACAGACTCTATTGTAGGTAAGTCACACATCACAGACTCTATTGTAGGTAAGTCACACATCACAGACTCTATTGTAGGTAAGTCACACCTCACAGACTCTATTGTAGGTAAATCACACATCACAGACTCTATTGTAGGTAAGTCACACATCACAGACTCTATTGTAGGTAAGTCACACATCACAGACTCTATTGTAGGTAAGTCACACATCACAGACTCTATTGTAGGTAAGTCACACATCACAGACTCTATTGTAGGTAAATCACACCTCACAGACTATTGTAGGTAAGTCACACATCACAGACTGTTGTAGGTAGGTCACACATCACAGACTCTATAGTAAATAAGTCACACATCACAGACTATTGTAGGTAGGTCACACATCACAGACTATTGTAGGTAAGTCACACATCACAGACTATTGTAGGTAAGTCACACATCACAGACTATTGTAGGTAGGTCCGGATCACTGACTCTCTATTCAATGTTGTTACAATTAAGGATCTTGGAATGTTTGTCATGGTTATGATGCTGTTTATGGGATCACTTCAATGAGTTGTAACAGATGTGAACTAGAGAGTATACATGCTGAGACTAATAGAATCATTCACTTCTTTGGGTATGAGACTTATAGAATCATTCACCTCCTTGGGGATGAGACTAATAGAATCATTCACCTCCTTGGGGATGAGACTAATAGAATCATTCACCTCCTTGGGGATGAGACTAATAGAATCATTAACCTCCTTGGGGATGAGACTAATAGAATCATTCACCTCCTTGGGGATGAGACTAATAGAATCATTCACCTCCTTGGGGATGAGACTAATAGAATCATTCACCTCCTTGGGGATGAGACTAATAGAATCATTCATCTCCTTGGGTATGAGACTTATAGAATCATTCACCTCCTTGGGGATTAGACTAATAGAATCATTCACCCCCTTGGGTATGAGACTAATAGAATCATTCACCTCCTTGGGGATGAGACTAATAGAATCATTCACCTCCTTGGGGATGAGACTAATAGAATCATTCACCTCCTTGGGGATGAGACTAATAGAATCATTCACCTCCTTGGGGATGAGACTAATAGAATCATTCACCTCCTTGGGGATGAGACTAATAGAATCATTCACCTCCTTGGGGATGAGACTAATAGAATCATTCACCTCCTTGGGGATTAGACTAATAGAATCATTCACCTCCTTGGGGATGAGACTAATAGAATCATTCACCCCCTTGGGTATGAGACTAATAGAATCATTCACCTCCTTGGGGATGAGACTAATAGAATCATTCACTTCCTTGGGTATGAGACTAATAGAATCATTCACCTCATTGGGTATGAGACTAATAGAATCATTCACCTCCTTGGGGATGAGACTAATAGAATCATTCACCTCCTTGGGGATGAGACTAATAGAATCATTCACCTCCTTGGGGATTAGACTAATAGAATCATTCACCTCCTTGGGGATGAGACTAATAGAATCATTCACCCCCTTGGGTATGAGACTAATAGAATCATTCACCTCCTTGGGGATGAGACTAATAGAATCATTCACTTCCTTGGGTATGAGACTAATAGAATCATTCACCTCATTGGGTATGAGACTAATAGAATCATTCACTTCCTTGGGTATGAGACTAATAGAATCATTCACCTCCTTGGGGATGAGACTAATAGAATCATTCACTTCCTTGGGTATGAGACAAGGTAATCTAAACCAGTGGGGGGAAGATTCTTAAGTTGCCAAACACGACATTATAACAATGCAAGGAAATGTTGACGTGACATGATTGATTTGTCGACATGAAGTCATTGTATTGTCACCATGACATCATGGTATTGTTGACGTGACAATATGCAATTGTTGAGTATGTGCTAAGTGCATGTGTAGCTTGTCCCAACCTAGGGTGAGATAAAAATCTCACACTTGTAAAATTGTGGATATCACTATCCAGGGTAAGAGAATAATGTAATCTCACATACTTCACAGGGTTATCCCGCGGTTGCTAGGTAACACAGGGTTATCCCGCGGTTGCAAGGTAACACAGGGTTATCCCGCGGTTGCTAGGTAAAAGATAAATCAATCTCACACAGGGGGGTAAAGATGGCCAACATGCTATATATGATGCTGCTCACAATAACGTAACGTCATCATTTTACATTTTGTAACCATGTCGTAAATGATGACGTCATTAATTTTTACGCACATTCCATGGAGCATTGCAGATGGCACGATGAAAAATTTTAATAAAAACTTACATTTGGATGCAATTATGTGAGAAAAATAATCAAACATGGGTCTGTTCCGTGAACAAGGATATCTCAACCCTCGTGTAAGAGTTTGGCTGGCCAGCATGAGGCTTGCTTTCCTCGTGCTGACAGGCCAAACTATTACACGACGGTTCCACAACATATGGCATTGAATAGTAAAAGATCTAGTCAAAGAGAAAATATGTGTCACAAAGATAAATTTCATCATCTATAATGTAAATTTCAGCTTCCTTTACTGTCATCTGTGCCAAAGGATTATCAGGGATGATACAGCTGTCCTTCGCCGGCATCTCCCAGTTTGGTCACCCTATACTGTACGCCATGGCCATCATCATGATTCTCACTGCTGTAATACAAGTCAAGTAAGTTATTATTTCCACTGTACTCAGAACTTCATACCATCAAAATTATGTATCTAATTGTTTTATGGATTTGTAAACGGAGGAACATCTGATCAATATACTGATGAACTACTCTCTATTGACCTATATCTACCTTATACATACCGCCTACTAGACCTGAGGACCAGCCTTATCAGTGTCGTATGGTATGTTGACATCCATGGTAAAGTGAACCTACAGGGGATAGATCCCCGTACACAATACACTGTTCTCTATACAGCGTTCGAATTTAACGCTCGCACGCTCGCTAAATGCGAGCTGATTTTTCATTTTGCGAGTAGAAAATTGTGGTACTCGCATTTTTCTGCGAGTGCATATAAATCCTGGTAAAACAGACACACATAGTAAAACATCGACGAAAACTTTAAACAAAAACCGACACACAGACAATGCATTATTGGTGACGCTTGTACACAGCACTCGTTAGTTTCAAGCGTCTCAAAGACTACGATATACATGAATATATTGTAATGGAAAAGAAACGAGAGTTTCCGAGAAACAAAGCATGACGTCTCGCTAGCATGGCTGACATAATCAATTGTTTTAAGTCAGCCCCTGCCGGAACATCAAATGAAAAGATCGGCGAAAATAATGAGAGCAAGGACACATGTAGAGAAAGTAGCCCAACTCCTAAGAAAAAAGTGACACGCATCCCAAGGCCAACAAAACAAACTGTCGAGAAATGGGAACTGCATATTGACCTGGAAAAAAACCTTGACGATGATCATGTGCACGTTATTGAAATTTATTGCAAAACTTGCAAAGAATATAGTCCCGACAAGTCATCATCAGTAAATATTTCGTTCTTACTTGAAATTCTATCAGCACTTACTGTATTGCCCATTTTCTAATTTAACAAGTCAACTTCAGATATGACAAAAACAAAATGAAATTTTTAAACGAAAAAATTCGGGTTTTTTTCCAAATCACGAATATGTTGTAAAATCATGATGGACAGGGAATAGCATTTTAATTAGATAGAATTAATACTTATTTCATTATTAGTCAAAGATTTTATGAGAAATCATACGTGATTAAATCGAATGAAATGACTGATTTTTTTGATTTTTTGTTCTCTTGAAAATAAATTATAACATGTAAGTAATATATATGATCAAAATCCTTCAATATTCATTGATCTTGAAGTTGATGATATTTGAAGGGAGTATACCCTGGCTTATATGAACAGTGAGTTAAATAAAAAAAAAATAATTAATTGTATTTTGGCTCAAATAAAAACTTTATTTGAAGCAACTGTTCTTTTGTTTGTGGTTCTGAAAAGTAAAGATTATTTATCATTAAACATTTGTTATATTTAATGTTAACACATAATTTCAAAATTGCGAGTAAGTTTGTAATTTTGCGAATTAATAGTTCAATCGTCAGGCAGATGCAAGTAGAAAGTTTCTTGTACAAACTTTCTGCTTCCCACTAATGTTGTAAATGAATTAAAACTAGAAAGACCATCAGGTTTGGGTGATAGTTAAGGTTTATTACTGTATTGTCATTGTTACGTAATATTGCGTAAATTATCTGTCATTACATAATCTGACTAAGATTACATAATATTGCATAAAGGAATACGTAACATATTCATAATTAATACAGATACATTTAGAGGAAAAACATGTAATAAACCATGTAGTTAATTGTCCTGGACAAAGGAACCCTAGCTTGACTCTCTAAACTACTGATACAATCACAAAGTCTACTTCTACATAACACACATTAACCTACTCTACAGATACAAATAACTGACATTTTCTAACATAAGAGAATTATAATAAAGGGTGGGTGGGAGAGGTAGAGTTTTGAAGCTGCCGACTTTCAAAGCAGCAACCTACGTGGTCTTTACAGTAACGCAGAATTTTTGAAAGTGAACGTTTATCCGAGATTTCAATATACATACTAGAATTTTGGTTTGATTCAAAATGATTGGATGTTCCTTACCCTATCGAAAATTTGTTGTGTCCCAGGGGAAAACACAACTGGGCCACCATTTGTTTACATCGCTACGCAGTATGAAAAAGTCCGAGAGGATCGAAAGGATCGTAAATCGCGGGACTACGAGACATAGAAAATGTTACTTATGTTCTAATAAAAACGATGTAAAAGGCTTACAAAATCACGAATATAGTAAATTTTAGTTCTGACAGATTAACAAACCAGAGGATAAGATTTTCTTGCGTGTAAAATTATAAAGATTTCCGATGCGCAATACCGGAAGTAAAACTTTGTATACACACAACCGGAGAAGAAACACGTGTGTAGCAGACCACGTAAGAGTGCTTCCTCTCACAATTAATAACATATTATCACAATAATACATACGTTAAAATTTTATCCACTCGCAACAACGTGCGAGTTACTAAAAAAGTTAAATTCTACCCCTGTGTGACTATACATCATACACTGTTCCCCATACAGAATACAATGTTCCCCATACACCATACACTGTTCCCCATACACGATACACTGTTCCCCATACACGATACACCGTTCCCCATACACGATACACTGTTCCCCATACACCATACACTGTTCCCCAAACACCATACACTGTTCCCCATACACGATACACTGTTCCCCATACACCATACACCGTTCCCCAAACACCATACACTGTTCCCCATACACCATACACTGTTCCCCATACACCATACACCGTTCCCCATACACGATACACCGTTCCCCATACACCATACACTGTTCCCCATACACCATACACTGTTCCCCGTACACCATACACTGTTCCCCGTACACCATACACTGTTCCCCGTACACGATACACTGTTCCCCATACACGATACACTGTTCCCCATACACCATACACTGTTCCCCATACACGATACACTGTTCCCCATACACCATACACTGTTCCCCATACACCATACACTGTTCCCCGTACACGATACACTGTTCCCCATACACCATACACCGTTCCCCATACACGATACACCGTTCCCCATACACCATACACTGTTCCCCGTACACCATACACTGTTCCCCGTACACGATACACTGTTCCCCATACACCATACACCGTTCCCCATACACGATACACCGTTCCCCATACACCATACACTGTTCCCCATACACCATACACTGTTCCCCGTACACCATACACTGTTCCCCGTACACCATACACTGTTCCCCGTACACCATACACTGTTCCCCGTACACGATACACTGTTCCCCATACACGATACACTGTTCCCCATACACCATACACTGTTCCCCAAACACCATACACTGTTCCCCATACACCATACACTGTTCCCCATACACCATACACTATTCCCCAAACACCATACACTGTTCCCCATACACGATACACTGTTCCCCATACACCATACACTGTTCCCCGTACACCATACACTGTTCCCCGTACACCATACACTGTTCCCCGTACACCATACACTGTTCCTCGTACACCATACACTGTTCCCCATACTCATACACTGTTCCCCATACACCATACACTGTTCCCCATACACCATACACTGTTCCCCATACACCATACACTATTCCCCAAACACCATACACTGTTCCCCATACACGATACATTGTTCCCCGTACACCATACACTGTTCCCCGTACACCATACACTGTTCCCCGTACACCATACACTGTTGCCTGTACACCATACACTGTTCCCCGTACACCATACACTGTTCCCCGTACACCATACACTGTTCCCCATACACCATACACTGTTCCCCATACACGATACACTGTTCCCCATACACGATACACTGTTCCTTGTACACCATACACTGTTCCCCATACTCATACACTGTTCCCCATACACCATACACTGTTCCCCATACACCATACACTGTTCCCCGTACACCATACACTGTTCCCCATACACGACACACTGTTCCAGATACACTGTTCCCCATACACCAAACACTGTTCCCCATACACAATACACTGTTCTCCGTACACCATACACTGTTCCCCATACACCATACACTGTTCCCCATACACAATACACTGTTCCCCAAACACGATTCACTGTTCCCCATACACAATACACTGTTCCCCATACACGATACACTGTTCCCCATACACGATACACTGTTCCCCATACACGATACACTGTTCCCCATACACCATACACTGTTCCCCATACACCATACACTGTTCCCCATACACAATACACTGTTCCCCATACACCATACACTGTTCACCATACACCATACACTGTTCCCCATACACCATACACTGTTCTACATACACTCACTGTTCCCCATACACGATACACTGTTCCCCATACACCATACACTGTTCTCCATACACCATACACTGTTACCCATACACCATACACTGTTCCCCATACACGATACACTGTTCCCCATACACAATACACTGTTCCCCATACACGATACACCGTTCACCATACACCATACACTGTTCACCATACACCATACACCATACACTGTTCCCCATACACCATACACTGTTTCCCATACACCATACACTGTTCCCCATACACGATACACTGTTCCCCATACACAATACACTGTTCCCCATACACGATACACTGTTCCCCATACACCATACACTGTTCCCCATACACGATACACTGTTCCCCATACACCATACACTGTTCCCCATACACAATACACTGTTCCCCATACACGATACACTGTTCACCATACACGATACACTGTTCACCATACACCATACACTGTTCCCCATACACTGTTCCCCATACACCATACACTGTTCCCCGTACACCATACACTGTTCACCATACACCATACACTGTTCCCCATACACCACACACTGTTCACCATACACCATACACTGTTCCCCATACACGATAGACTGTTCCCCATACACCATACACTGTTCACCATACACCATACACTAGAACAGGCTATCACAATAGTTCCCCATACATGATACACTATACTACATCATTGTTTTTATTTCTATTGGAGTTTATTCTAACTTGACTAACATTATCAGATTTGGATGACAGCTTGATGGTATGGACATGTTTGCACTTGTTGACCTCCAGGGGCTTATGGCCAAAAGGGTAAAATTAACTTAAATGTTTCATAACTCAGGTGACCGTTTAGGCCCATGGGCCTCTTCTATTGCTTAGACTGGAAATTTAAAAAAAAACTTCTTCTCAAGACCCAAATAAGGAAGAATCAAATACTCTTCATAGATGGAAGGGCCTTAATATGTTTCACCAAACATGACCCTGGGGAGGGAGTACACTATGCTATAGGTTATATAGGGAAATCACATTTTTGGCTTTCATCTGTTTGATTTTTATTGGGATTCATTCTAATTTTGTTAAACATTATCAGCATGGGATGACAGCTTAATGGTATCCACATGTTGGCCCTGACTGAACCCCTGGGCTGATGGGTGGGCCCAAAAAGGGTCAAATTAACTTAAATGTTTCAAAACTCAGGTGACCATTTAGGCCCATGGGCCTCTTGTATTGCTTATCCATTTCATTTACAAATTAGTATAAGACTTGAAATAGTTCTGTAATATATCAGATGTATTTTGCTTCTCACTGCATTATCAAGAACAGTAAGTCTTTTTGTGTAAAAAGGTCATATTTAGACAAACTTGGACAATTACAAAGTAATGAATTTGCAAAAATTTGCTTTTTCTTTTATAATACATCAATATTTACACATGTCTATAAGGTAAACAGGTTTTTTTTACCTTAATGCATGTTTTTTTGTTTTTGGTTTTGGTTTTGTTTTTTGCCAATTAGATGATAAGTTGTTTCAGCGTAAAACCTTGAAAATAATGGAAAGACATTTTACAAAAATATTTTTCTTTTAGTAGAATATACATTTACAGAATGAATTTAATCAAAATTACATAGATAAATGGAAAGTTCCAATGCCTTTATATAATCAAGCTGGAGAATGTTTTGAGTGAAATACCACTGCAGGATTCCATGTACATGTGACACTGTCTTGATAAGATCCTGTGTTGAATTTGAGCTGGAAGTAACATGTTCCATAGCAGTGTCTAAATTGCCTAATATATTGACTTCTTTTGAAATAATTGTCCACACAAGAACCCAAGAAATAAGTAAACTGACATGTTGTCTTTAATGAACTGGTCTCTCAACATGTAATGGTCTAAGATGTCAGCTAATGAACTGATCTCTCAACATGTAATACTCTCTAAGCTGACAGCTAATGAACTGGTCTCTCAACATGTAATACTCTCTGAGCTGTCAGCTAATGAACTGGTCTCTCAACATGTAATACTCTCTAAGCTGTCAGCTAATGAACTGGTCTCTCAACATGTAATGGTCTAAGATGTCAGCTAATGAACTGATCTCTCAACATGTAATACTCTCTAAGCTGACAGCTAATGAACTGGTCTCTCAACATGTAATACTCTCTGAGCTGTCAGCTAATGAACTGGTCTCTCAACATGTAATACTCTCTGAGCTGTCAGCTAATGAACCTGTCTCAACATGTAATACTCTCTAAGCTGTCAGCTAATGAACTGGTCTCTCAACATGTAATACTCTCTAAGCTGTCAGCTAATGAACTGGTCTCTCAACATGTAATACTCTCTAAGCTGTCAGCTAATGAACAGGTCTCTCAACATGTAATACTCTCTAAGCTGTCAGCTAATGAACTGGTCTCTCAACATGTAATACTCTCTAAGCTGTCGGCTAATGAACTGGTCTCTCAACATGTAATACTCTCTAAGCTGTCGGCTAATGAACCTGTCTCTCAACATGTAATACTCTCTAAGCTGTCGGCTAATGAACTGGTCTCTCAACATGTAATACTCTCTAAGCTGTCAGCTATTGAAATGGTCTCTCAACATGTAATACTCTCTAAGCTGTCACCTAATGAACTAGTCTCTCAACATGTAATACTCTCTAAGCTGTCAGCTAATGAACTAGTCTCTCAACATGTAATACTCTCTAAGCTGACAGCTAATGAACTGGTCTCTCAACATGTAATACTCTCTAAGCTGTCAGCTAATGAACAGGTCTCTCAACATGTAATACTCTCTAAGCTGTCAGCTAATGAACTGGTCTCTCAACATCCTTTACCCTTTGGTGGATTACAACTTAACATGGTGTGAAACCTCATTGGGGGAGGGTGGTCATATTTTATGTAAATGAGGCTGGTGTGGCCCCTGGGGCCAGAGGGGCGGGGCCCCAAAAGGGGAACTTTGATGAAATTTTGCTATAAAATCCTGATCCTCCTTAACCCTCATAGTGAATTATTACCAAATTTGGTGTGAAACATCATTGGAGGAGGACAATCATATTTTATATAAATGAGGCTGGTTTGACCCCTAGGGCCAGGGTCTCTCAACATGTAATACTCTCTAAGCTGTCAGCTAATGAACTGGTCTCTCAACATCCTTTACCCTTTGGTGGATTACAACTTAACATGGTGTGAAACCTCATTGGGGGAGGGTGGTCATATTTTATGTAAATGAGGCTGGTGTGGCCCCTGGGGCCAGAGGGGCGGGGCCCCAAAAGGGGAACTTTGATGAAATTTTGCTATAAAATCCTGATCCTCCTTAACCCTCATAGTGAATTATTACCAAATTTGGTGTGAAACATCATTGGAGGAGGACAATCATATTTTATATAAATGAGGCTGGTTTGACCCCTAGGGCCAGAGGGGCGGGGCCCCAAAAGGGGAACTTTGGTGAATTTTTGCTATAAATCCTACTTCTCTCTAACCCTTGGGTGGATTAATACGAAATATGGTGTGAAACATCCTTTGGGAAGGGTGGTCATATTTTATATAAACGAGGCTAGTGTGACCCCTGGGGCCTGAGGGGCAGGGCCCCAAAAGGGGAACTTTGGTGAATATTTGCTGTTAAATCCTAATCCTCCCTAACCTTTTGGTGGATTACAACCTAATTTGATGTGAAACATAAGGTGACGGCGATCATATTTTTTAATGAGACAGGTTTGACCCCTGGGGAAAAAAAGATGGGGCAAAAGGAGCGCTTAGGTTAAACATTTCTTAAAAATGCAATTCCTCCTTAATGCCTTAATTGATTACAACCATATTTAGTATGAAACATCATTAGGGAAAGGCAATCCTAATTGATATAAATGAGTCTTGTCTGACCCATTGGGACAGAGGGGCATGCCCCAAAAATGGGAACTTGGCTAAAATTTTGCTTTATGATGCTGCTCTTCCTGGACAAGCTAAATGGATAAAAACCAAATTTGATCTAAAACATAACTGGCTGCGATAAATAATTTATGGTAATAATGCTGGATTGAGGGGTGTGTCCCTGCTGTAAGTGTAAGTGTTTGTCAGATGACCGTTAAGGCCCATGGGCCTCTTGTTTAACATTTAAAATTTAGAATCGGTAATCCTGACAAATTGAATTAATTTGGTACGGCCACATGCCACATCTGTGGCTGGGGACTTCAATACTTTAATACCTCTCACATTTATTGGTATAATATAACCTTGGTATTCGGATTAGGTTTGTGTGAAGGCAGCATTTTAAAGGCTGAAATGTCTGGGATCAAATTAGTTTGAATTTATAATTAAATATCACGGCATTGATGTAGATATCGTGATGTAGGCTAAAGTAACATGTCATGTGCAGTTTTAAAATCAATATCTGAAGTCAAGATTGTTTATACCAACAAAACTCTATGTGTACTTGTTAAGAAAATGTCATGAAGCTGCTTAGTACATTTGTAGTTTTGCTTCTTTTTTTAACATTTCTGCAATATTTTATATAAAAAAGGTATAAATTGTTGGTAAAAGTAAAAATGGATAAAATTTTCAGTAAATTAAACTTGTGTTGTATGTGTATCTTACTAATACAACGGATATTCTCCATTTCAGATTTCTTAATGAAGCCATGAAGAGCTTCGAGTCGACAGTTGTGGTCCCCACCAACTTTGTGTTTTTCACCATCAGTGCAATCATAGCTGGTGAGTTTGGAGCAAAATGGTGGCGTGATCATCAACAAAGATGGCCATACCATATCTATTTCAGTCAAAATGCCAACAAATGCTATTCTATTGCCTAGCAACAAAGATGGCCATACCATATCTGTTTCAGTCAAAATGCCAACAAATGCTATTCTATTGCCTAGCAACAAAGATGGCCATACCATATCTATTTCAGTCAAAATGCCAACAAATGCTATTCTATTGCCTAGCAACAAAGATGGCCATACCATATCTATTTCAGTCAAAATGCCAACAAATGCTATTCTATTGCCTAGCAACAAAGATGGCCATACCATATCTATTTCAGTCAAAATGCCAACAAATGCTATTCTATTGCCTAGCAACAAAGATGGCCATACCATATCTATTTCAGTCAAAATGCCAACAAATGTTATTCTATTGCCTAGCAATAAGACAGGGATTCTAATAACAATAAAGAGGTTGTATGCTTTTAATTGGTCGATAGTAAAATGCTTGTACAAAGTATATAACATGAACGTGTGATACAACAAATCACTGGAACAGATAAATTGGGCTTATTCATTGGGAACAAAATTCCTTAAAATGACATAGTATCATCATTAGTAAAACATCAAGGAATGCATTTATAAAAAAAACAACAAAAATGTCTTCCTTTTTTCCTGCCATCTTTGTTTCCTCCTGTATTTCGATCCTTCATGCACAGCACGCTATAAGTGGCCTTGGCACTTCGATCTTATAGACTGTGGTCAATTATATAGCAGTTAATGATCTTATAGACTGTGGTCAGTTATATAGCAGTTAATGATATTGTAGACTGTGGTCAGTTATATAGCAGTTAATGATCTTATAGACTGTGGTCAGTTATATAGCAGTTAATGATCTTATAGACTGTGGTCAGTTATATAGCTGTTAATGATCTTATAGACTGTGGTCAGTTATATAGCTGTTAATGATCTTATAGACTGTGGTCAGTTATATAGATCTTATAGACTGTGGTCAGTTATATAGCAGTTAATGATCTTATAGACTGGTCAGTTATATAGCAGTTAATGATCTTATAGACTGGTCAGTTATATAGATCTTATAGACTGTGGTCAGTTATATAGATCTTATAGACTGTGGTCAGTTAATGATCTTATAGACTGTGGTCAGTTATATAGATCTTATAGACTGTGGTCAGTTAATGATCTTATAGACTGTGGTCAGTTATATAGATCTTATAGACTGTGGTCAGTTAATGATCTTATAGACTGTGGTCAGTTATATAGATCTTATAGACTGTGGTCAGTTATATAGCTGTTAATACAAAGAAATAATTTAGATCTATGCAACTTGTCAAATTTATTTTGAACTAGATAAGAAATTTAAAATCTTTGTTCTGTCCCATTTCAGGTATAGTATTTTACAAGGAGTTCTGGGGACTGAATGGACTAGAGATCTGTATGTTCCTGGTTGGGTATGTACAGCTCGGATTAACAGTTGATAAATTATAGAAGTTACCGTATATGACACAACCAATATGATATTTAAGAGTGTAATGTTTCGATGGCTACACTTTCACCTTTATCACACTAATGACCAATGTGAACCATACTAACACTGCCTTATGTAGTGTCCGAGATGGTAAGAGATTCTATCTACTCTGAAGGATGTTTCGTCAGGTATGAAGTACTGTAGTCGAAATGAAGGAGCAATGTTTACAGACTCCAAAATTATATCCACTGTAGAAATGGAGGAACAATATTATAACAGACTCCAAAATTATATCTACTGTAGAAATGGAGGAACAATGTTATAACAGATTCCAAAATTATATCTACTGTAGAAATGGAGGAACAATGTTATAACAGACTCCAAAATTATATCTACTGTAGAAATGGAGGAACAATGTTATAACAGACTCCAAAATTATATCTACTGTATAAATGGAGGAACAATGTTATAACAGACTCCAAAATTATATCTACTGTAGAAATGGAGGAACAATGTTATTATTATATCTATAGTAGTTTGTGAGTTGGTGTGCCCATGAGTTGATGTTTCCATGAATTAGTGTACTTATGAATTCTACCCATGAGTTGATGTATCCAGTAGTGTGTGAGTTGGTGTACCCATGAGTTGGTGTACCCATGAGCTGGTGTACCCATGAGTTGGTGTACCCATGAGTTGGTGTACCCATGAGTTGATGTATCCAGTAGTGTGTGAGTTAGTGTACCAATGAGTTGTACCCATGAGTTGGTGTACCCATGAGTTGGTGTACCCATGAGTTGGTGTACCCATGAGTTGGTGTACCCTTGAGTTGGTGTATCCAGTAGTGTGTGAGTTGGTGTACCCATGAGTTGGTGTACCCTTGAGTTGATGTATCCAGTAGTGTGTGAGTTGGTGTACCCATGAGCTGGTGTACCCATGAGCTGGTGTACCCATGAGTTGGTGTACCCATGAGTTGGTGTACCCATGAGTTGGTGTACCCTTGAGTTGGTGTATCCAGTAGTGTGTGAGTTGGTGTACCAATGAGTTGTTGTACCCATGAGTTGGTGTACCAATGAGTTGGTGTACCAATGAGTTGTTGTACCCATGAGTTTGTGTACCCATGAGTTGTTGTACCCATGAGTTTGTGTACCCATGAGTTGGTGTACCCGTGACTTGGTGTACCCATGACTTAGTGTACCCAGGAGTTGGTGTACCCATGAGTTGGTGTACCCATGAGTTGGTGTACCCAGGAGTTGGTGTACCAATGAGTTGTTGTACCCATGAGTTTGTGTACCCATGAGTTGGTGTACCCTTGAGTTTGTGTACCCATGAGTTGGTGTACCCGTGACTTGGTGTACCCATGACTTAGTGTACCCAGGAGTTGGTGTACCCATGAGTTGGTGTACCAATGAGTTGTTGTACCCATGAGTTTGTGTACCCATGAGTTGGTGTACCCGTGACTTGGTGTACCCATGACTTAGTGTACCCAGGAGTTGGTGTACCCATGAGTTGGTGTACCCAGGAGTTGGTGTACCAATGAGTTGGTGTACCCATGAGTTGTTGTACACATGAGTTGGTGTACCCATGAGTTGGTGTACCCATGACTTGGTGTACCCATGACTTGGTGTACCCTTGAGTTGGTGTACCTATGAGTTGGTGTACCCATGAGTTGGTGTACCCATGACTTGGTGTACCCATGACTTGGTGTACCCATGATGTTTGCTTTAGAAAATAATATACAGAAGCTCCATTAAGTGTAATCCTCAGTTAGCACAATGCCTTCAACATGCCTAATTAAGACACAGAGATTCACAATAATAACTTTTTTTTACCAACAGGTGTTTGATGTCATTTGTGGGAGTGTATTTCATCACCATGAACAGGAGCCCAGAAAGTGAGTCGGAGTCAGCAGGTGTTTTGTCTGATACAGCTTCTGTAGACAGTAAACAGCAGGTGACGGCCAATATATTTCCTGGTACGTATCACACCACCAAATGATCCTGAGGACCACTATTGTAATTATTGGTATATATTGTACACTTTCTGTTTTTGAAAAAGGGAACTTTGGAAAGTCACCAGGTCAGAAGTCCCTGGGTCAAAGGTCAAATTTGTATCTTTTCACTGATGAATATTTTACTATGACATGATAAAGCAAAGTTGGTCAGAATTAAACTAGGAATCAACTCACCAAAATCGAGTTTAGGGTTCATGTCAATTATTATTTTTTTTTTAATGAACATTTTTATTATGAAAAGATGAAGCAAAGTTTGTCAGAATTAAACAAGGCGCCAACTGGCGAAAGGTCAATGGCACTGGGTCAGAGGTCAAGGACCAATTTGTATCTTTATTTTACTGAACATTTTGTTATGGTATTATGAGACAAGAGGATTTATAGGTTGTACCCTTGGCTCTAACAAAACAAAACAAACGTAAGTAATAAGTTTTATTCTGGTATTTGTAGGTGGATGGAAACAAAAGTCACATAATAGCTAATGAATAATGAATGTTTTGTTTCCTTCCAATTGTATTTGAAGTCAATATGTCAAACATCAGCCTCATCTATATGGGCAGATACCTTCTTGACGCTTGTGGAGAGGAGGGGGGGGTATTGCTACGTAATGGCGCCCTTTCTGACCTTTCTGTGTTCCACTTGTTGTCTCCATTCCACATTATATTTATGATTTGATATTTGAATATCAAAATTATTTATAACATAAGTGTTAGATGCATAATGAACAGAATGATATGATGTTTGTTACAGCCTGGTTGTTGGCCACTGTCAATGTTGGTGAGGTCCAGCCAAAAGGAGGAGACATCCAACACCTCAGTGATAATGACAGAGCGCCGTTTTTATCACCTTTACCAGAGGAAAGTTCTACTTCGTTAGACACACTCTCTAGCCATGACGATTCTCCAGTGCGCTCCAAACCATCCACATCTTACGGTGCAACAGGGTGATAGATTAGAACATATTTATGATAAAGTATAAATTTGTACAAAAGATTATTTATTTTGATATTAGCCCTGATATACATTAGTAAAACCCTGTCTTTTAGCCTAACAGGCACTAGTGGAAATCAGTACTGGATAATACCTGGGTCACCAGCTTTATTGTGATATGTTGACAGGGATCAGTTGTCAATTCATCAATATTTAGTTGTGAAGACAGATGTGTTGTACTTGTTTGTTGTCTATTTACACCAAATATTGTAATGTTCTGTATCTGCCAAAATATGGTATTTGATAATGTTAAGTTGATGCCCTGGATATTTGCTAATAACTTTTCATTAAGCAGGTAGAGATATTCATTGAGGACATACAATCATTGTTGCTTCTTGCATTTGTAACTAACAATATGGAATAGAATAATTTTTATTATTCACTTAAAAGCATTTCTCAGAATTAAACGTTTTTACTAGGTGTCCTGACCCAAAGGGACCTATATCCATCATGTTCCGTTCGTTGTCTTCGGTCTTCCTGTAAATGAGCCTGGTTCGACTCCTAGGGACAGATGGGCGGGGCCAAAAAAGGGGAACTTTGCTGAAATTTTTTCTTAAATCCTACTCCTTCTGAAGCCTTAGGTGGATTTCATCCAAATTTGGAGTGAAACATCAGTGGGGGAGGGCAATCATATTTAATATAAATTAGGTTGGTCTGATGGCGACCCATAGGGACAGGGCAGGGCCCAAAAAGGGGAACTTTACTGAAATTTTGCTTTAAAACCCTACTCCTTCTTAACCCTTGGTTGGATTACAATCAAATTTGGTATGAAACATGATTTGGGGAAAGCAAGCATATTTGATGTAAATGATGCTAGTCTGACCTCTCAGGACAGAGGGTGGACCCAAAAAGGGGATCTTTGCTGAAATTTTGCTTTACAACACTACTCCTTCTTAACTCTTTGTTGGATTACAACCAATTTTTGCATAAAACATCATTGGGCAAAGGCGATTATATCTGATATAATTGAGGCTGATGTGATCCCTGGGGACAGAGGGATGGGGCCTGAAACGGGAACTTTGCCGAAATTTTGCTTTCTATAGAATAATGATTCAATTGTTCAGTTGGCCCGCTTGTTAAAAACAAATTTCCCTCCCCAATTAGGAGAGAGACAGTTGATTTAGACAAAAGTTTGATAGAAGGTGCTGCTTGTAATACTCAATTTTAGGGTATTCGTTGCTGAGGCCTGAAACTTGGTCAAAAGGTTTATAACAGTACCTTTCTGGAGCCAGTAACCTTGTCAAAATAAGGGCTAATAAAAAGTTAGGGATCCTGATTAATCAGACTGTCTACTTTACACATGATAAGTTAGGGATCCTGATTAATCAGACTGTGTACTTTACACATGATAAGTTAGTGATCCTGATTAATCAGACTGTCTACTTTACACATGATAAGTTAGGGATCCTGATTAATCAGACTCTACTTTACACATAAGTTAGGGATCCTGATTAATCAGACTCTACTTTACACATGATAAGTTAGTGATCCTGATTAATCAGACTGTCTACTTTACACATGATAAGTTAGGATCCTGATTAATCAGACTCTACTTTACACAAGATAAGTTAGGATCCTGATTAATCAGACTGTCTACTTTACACAAGATAAGTTAGGATCCTGATTAATCAGACTGCCTACTTTACACAAGATAAGTTAGTGATCCTGATTAATCAGACTGTCTACTTTACACATGATAAGTTAGGATCCTGATTAATCAGACTGCCTACTTTACACATGATAAGTTAGGGATCCTGATTAATCAGACTGTCTACTTTACACATGATAAGTTAGGATCCTGATTAATCAGACTGCCTACTTTACACATGATAAGTTAGTGATCCTGATTAATCAGACTGTGTACTTTACACATGATAAGTTAGGGATCCTGATTAATCAGACTGTCTACTTTACACATGATAAGTTAGGGATCCTGATTAATCAGACTGTCTACTTTACACATGATAAGTTAGGGATCCTGATTAATCAGACTGTCTACTTTACACAAGATAAGTTAGGGATCCTGATTAATCAGACTGTGTACTTTACACATGATAAGTTAGGATCCTGATTAATCAGACTGTCTACTTTACACATGATAAGTTAGTGATCCTGATTAATCAGACTGTCTACTTTACACATGATAAGTTAGTGATCCTGATTAATCAGACTGTCTACTTTACACATGATAAGTTAGGATCCTGATTAATCAGACTGTCTACTTTACACATGATAAGTTAGTGATCCTGATTAATCAGACTGTCTACTTTACACATGATAAGTTAGGGATCCTGATTAATCAGACTGTCTACTTTACACATGATAAGTTAGTGATCCTGATTAATCAGACTGTCTACTTTACACATGATAAGTTAGGGATCCTGATTAATCAGACGGTCTTCTTTACACATGATAAGTTAGGGATCCTGATTAATCAGACTGTCTACTTTACACATGATAAGTTAGGGATCCTGATTAATCAGACTGTCTATTTTACACAAGAATGTGTTTGTCTCAACTAACCATATTGATTTTTGACTCTTTGAGTTTGAAGGAACATATCACTTTGTTATATATTTGACCATTCAGATTAATTGGAAAATGCTGCTTAAGTTATGAAATTATTAAATGTCCAGGGCCAACTGAAGGTTGTGTGTTAGATATTTAGAGGAGTTGAATATCATTGTCTGTGTGATACTTTATCACTGTAAGTTGTAATTATTTTTGAGATTATTGTTTACTCTGGTGTAGTATACCAAAGATATATATAGTCTATATATATACAACGGTTTATATGTGATGTATATATATATATAGTCTATGTAACTGTTTATTTGTGATGTATATATATATATAATCTATATAACTGTTTATTTGTGATGTATATATATAATTAGTCTATATAACTGTTTATTTGTGATCTATAAACAGATGATGTATATATATATATATATATATATAGTCTATATAACTTTTTTGTGATCTATAAACAGATGATGTATATATATATATATATATATAGTCTATATAACTGTTTATTTGTGATCTATAAACAGATGATGTATATATATAGTCTATATAACTGTTTATTTGTGATCTATAAACAGATGATATATATATATATAGTCTATATAACTGTTTATTTGTGATGTATATATATATATAGTCTATGTAAGTGTTTATTTGTGATATATATATATATATATATATATATAGTCTATATAACTGTTTATTTGTGATCTATAAACAGATGATGTATATATATATATATATAGTCTATATAACTGTTTATTTGTGATGTATATATATATATATAGTCTATATAACTGTTTATTTGTGATCTATAAACAGATGATGTATATATAGTCTATATAACTGTTTATTTGTGATGTATATATATATATAGTCTATATAACTGTTTATATGTGATGTATATATATATATAGTCTATGTAAGTGTTTATTTGTGATCTATAAACAGATGATGTATATATATATATATATAGTCTATATAACTGTTTATTTGTGATCTATAAACAGATGATGTATATATATTTAGTCTATATAACTGTTTATATCCAGGTATTACGATTTCCATTTCGATTTGATTATGGTGCATTTGAAGTATTTATTTTCTGCTTCTTGTTAATGCTCGTTTTTACAAATTTTGTTCATGTTAGTTTACATAAAATGTTTTAGTTTTTTTTCTTTGCATATCATATCTGGAATAGATTATCTTTCTTTATCTTTGCTCAAGTAAAATTTTATATAATATGTTTACAAGGTTTGTATTGTTTTCCATGTATAAGTTTCTCCACGGGATGGGTAAAGAAATCCGTATTTACATAGAAGATTAAAGTTCCTATATACAGTATATATATATTATTATACATCCTACATATTGTCTTGTTAGTACTGTTGATGTTTCCTGTCATAATAAAATGGTGTTACCTATACTGTGTATTTGAAATGTATTGAATGGAAAGATCTCTTTTTTCATTTTTTTTTTTTGTTTTTGTTTGTTTGTTTGTTTGTTTGTTTCTGTTAAAATTTGGATTAAAGTAATTTCTCATTTCTGTTGACACAGAAAATGATATTCCATTGATTCTTTGTATATCCTGAATTATCAGTAAATATTATATTGACAGCAATTCATGATACAACCTGCTCACATTTTCCCATCATACAACCTGCTCACATTTTCCTCACATTTTCCCATCACACAACTGCCCACATTTTCCCATCATACAACCTGCTAACATTTTCCCATCACACAACTGCCCACATTTTCCCATCATACAACCTGCTCACATTTTCCCATCATACAACCAGCTCACATTTTCCCATCATACAACCTGCTCACATTTTCCCATCATACAACCTGCTCACATTTTCCCATCATACAACCTGCTCACATTTTCCCATCATACAACCAGCTCACATTTTCCCATCATACAACCAGCTCACATTTTCCCATCATACAACCTGCTCACATTTTCCCCATCATACAACCTGCCCACATTTTCCCATCACACAACCTCCTCACATTTTCCCATCATACAACCTGCCCACATTTTCCCATCATACAACCTGCCCACATTTTCCCATGCTATTGTTATGTTTTGCTGAAGTCTATAATGGTTCTCAGCTACACAGGCAAAATGTCTTCACGTGAAATTCACATGAAAAATCACAGTTTGATGTGAAAACTTTTGAATTCTGTTTAAACCTAGCAGCACAAATTGATTTTTTTTTTTTTTTCATAAAATTGATATTTCACCTTAGGCCATCTGAATGAAGAAGTCCCAAGAGGGTCCTTTCTGATCTCTATTCGACATATGATACCAAATTGAAATTCGAGTATGATTTTTATAAGATTTATTAAATTGTTTGTGAGAGGCTATATTATTCCATTATTTTTAGCACTTTTCATTTTGATATTCCACTTTAATTTGTCCGTCCATGTACCAGGATCATCAGAGACACATCCATATAATATAACAGACAAAGTTGGTTTTCATCTAACAACAGCGTAGTTTTCAGTCTCATTAACAGGTATCATTCGTGCATGTAGTTTCAATCTCGGTTCCCGGTGTCATTCGAGGCTGGATGATTGATATAACATCAATAATGATATATTTTTAGCTCACCTGGCCCAAAGCAGCGTCCATCGTCAACCATCTGTCAACATTTCCTTTGAAAAGCTACTAGTCATAAAATGCTGAATAGATTTTAACCAAATTTGGTCAGAAACATCTTTGGGGAAGGGGAACAAGTTTTGAATAATGGTGCTTCTCACTCCCAAGGGACCAGAGGTGCGGGGCCCAATAGGGGATATAGAGGTAAATCCTTTTAATAGCTACTTGTATTTATGAAACCGTTCAGATCCCCTCCCTATAACCATATATAGCATTGCTGGGCATCAGGCGATAAACAGTCCGGTTGTAAAAATAGGCCCTTGGATCTTTTTCCACCCCTAGAGACTTTGTTTCTTGGTTATATATTTTGAAATTGTTAAGATCCCCACCCTATAACTGCATGTATCATTGCTGGATACCAAGAGATAAATGCAACCCTGGTGTAAATATAGGCCCTTAGGTTTTTTCCCCGCCCCTTCGTTTCTTTGATTTATCTTTGAAACCATTGAGATTGGGATGACAATCAGTCTTCAAAAATAGATTTGGAGAAAAACAACAAAATTACCAAGCCAGCAACATATATTCATCACTATGTTTGTGTGGTTGGTGTCGGCGGCGGTGTCTCCACAGAGGTTTCCGTGCAATAACTCAAGTTCCCTTGGCGCGATCAACCCAAAAGGTCAAACGCAAACTTCATACATATCTTCCTTATCACAAGTGCTTGCTTGGGATTGCGTTTTAGGTCTAAAGGTCAAGGTCACTGTTACTGAAAATAGAAAATATGTGTTACTATAAATAGAAAATGTGTTTCCAATGCAATAACTGTTGTATTCACCCAATGTTCTGTGCAGATGACATACACTTCCATGGAATTCTAATGGTTTTGAAATCTAATTTGTCCACAGAAAAGGCAAATTAGAATATTTAGTTATAAGATATTATTTTGTCAAGGAGAGTTCTATAATAATAATTATACTCTTCTTAGGTATGAAAATTTGAACTCATGCAATCTTTCCTGTGGATATTGAAAAAAGTTAGCCAGTATGATGCAGGAGAGAATGTATTTTGCTGTTGTTAAGTTTGTACGCTACACTTTCATGAAAATTCCATCAGTTAATTGTCCGTGATGATTGTAATTTAGATTTATACATCAACTGATTGATACTCTTTTATCAGATGATGATGAGCAGTTTATATCATCCCACCAAGATCTGTGCCATTGGGGTTTTCTTACTTCCAGACATTCAAACCAAACATACAGTTGTTCTACACAATGTGAATATTAATCACTGTATTGTCCGGTTAGGGAGTTAGGATCAGTTGTCTGGTTAGAGAGTTAGGGCCAGTTGTCCAGTTAGCCACACAATACAGTCCTAGCTCACAGCCACACAATTCAGCCCTACCTCACAGCCACACAATACAGCCCTGGCTCACAGCCACGCAATACAGCCCTAGCTCACAGCCACACAATACAGCCCTAGCTCACAGCCACACAATACAGCCCTAACTCACAGCCACACAATACAACCCTACATCACAGCCACACAATACTGTCCTAGCTCACAGCCACATAATACAGCCCTGGCTCACAGCCACACAATACAGCCCTACCTCACAGCCACACAATACAACCCTAGCTCACAGCCACACAATACAGCCCTGGCTCACAGCCACACAATACTGTCCTAGCTCACAGCCACACAATACAGCCCTAACTCACAGCCACACAATACTGTCCTAGCTCACAGCCACGCAATACAGCCCTAGCTCACAGCCACACAATACAACCCTAGTTCACAGCCACACAATACAGCCCTACCTCACAGCCACACAATATAGTCCTAGCTCACAGCCACACAATACAACCCTACATCACAGCCACACAATACAACCCTACATCACAGCCACACAATACAACCCTACCTCACAGCCACACTATACTGTCCTAGCTCACAGCCACACAATACAACCCTGGCTCATAGCCACACAATACAGCCCTAGCTCACAGCCACACAATGCAGCCCTAGCTCACAGCCACACAATACAGCCCTGGCTCACAGCCACACAATACAACCCTAGCTCACAGCCACACAATACTGTCCTAGCTCACAGCCACACAATACTATCCTAGCTCACAGCCACACAATAGAAGAACCCTAGCTCACAGTGTTCTAGTTTACTTGCTTAATTATGCCAAGCTGATGCCCCCCCCCCCCCCCCCCCCCCCCTCTCCTACCCCCCACCCCAACCCTCTTTTCATGTTGTTATAGTGAAATATATGATGTGTTATACAAGCAATGTTTATAGTGCAATAGAGGTTTTGTGAATGTGAAAACATTTTTAATCCTATTTATGTATATGAAATGTGTTCCAATATAACTAAGGTCGATGGTCACTGTGCTTCTTTAATCATTATATACAGTATATGTCAAGTGTATTTGTGAGCTATATTTTTCAAGTTGCCACCAAACCAAACAATATAAATGTATGTATAATATAAATGAATATATCATATCAATTTTTTGTAACTTTGGAGTGAAGATTTAAGATCAGTTGAAAGAAGGGCCAGTGAGCTTATGCTTTGGTGCAGGGTCCATAATCCATCAGATAGGCATCAATTTTTATACCCCCGCAACGAAGTTAAGGGGGTATACTGGAATCAGGTTGTCCGTCCGTCTGTCCGTCTGTCTGTAGACACATTCTCCAATGAAACTTCACACACACATTAATGATCATGTGTAGATGTGCATGCCACTTTCTTTTTCTCAAAATTATGGTTGCTATGGCAACTTGTCACTATAAACAGGTTTTCTGATAAGAACCATAACTTTAAGTTTGTCCGGACAACTCCTCCTAAACCGAAGGGCCGATTTCAATGAAACTTCACACAAATATAGAGGACCATGTGAAGATGTGCATGCCACTTTCTTTTTCTCAAAATTATGGTTGCTATGGCAACTGGTCACTATATTACTGGGTTATCTTAGTTAGCCTCTAATTCACCATTGACTCGTGCAGATTGCGGGGGTATTAGTCAGCCATCCTGGCGACAGTTCTAGTTTCCATTTAAATGACTTCTTCTCATGAACCCAAAGGCCTAAAATCATATTTGGCTAGAAGGTTCCTGGGATGGAGCTGACAAAGTTTGTGAGAAGGAATGACCTTGACCTAAATTCAAGGTCACATGGACCTAATCTGCAAAAACACTGATTTCTTCTGGTTAACCAAAAGGCCTAGAATCAATTATATACAGCTGATAGGTTCATGGGATAATCCAACCGACAAAGTTCGCAAAAAAAAAAAAAAAAATGACTGACCTTTTCTCAAGGTGCAGCAGTCAGTTTTGTTAAAACAAACAGCTTCTTTTGATTAATTAAATACCACAGTGAATAATCATATCAGTGAACACCAGGTGAACAATTGCTTCAATCTCAAGCTATTTTTAAGACCACTTTATTTTTTAAGCAAGAAGTTTGATATTTGGCCTAAATTAAACTATGATTTTTGGCAACAGTTTGTGACTTGTAATTGATTCTCTCAGACAGTTTGTACAAGGTGGTTGTAAGTTTGTATTACATGTATTGAAAGGTAACACATTAGTATGTTTTTATTGTCTTCAAATTAAAATAAATTATATTGTATACAAATGAATGGTTTCAGATTTATCTCAGACAATGCACTATGACCAGACCATTGACCGATATCTCATCATCAATAAGATCTCAGACAATGCACTATGACCAGACCATTGACCGATATCTCATCATCAATAAGATCTCAGACAATGCACTATGACGAGACCATTGACCGATATCTCATCATCAATAAGATCTCGGACAATGCACTATGACCAGACCATTGACCGATATCTCATCATCAATAAGATCTTAGACAATGCACTATGACGAGACCATTGACCGATATCTCATCATCAATAAGATCTTAGACAATGCACTATGACGAGACCATTGACCGATATCTCATCATCAATAAGATCTTAGACAATGCACTATGACCAGACCATTGACTGATATCTCATCATCAATAAGATAAGTTGGGAGATAGTAACTGACATTAACTGATGACTAAAGAAAGTGCCAATGAACTGCCCCCATCCACCAAGGAGTTCAGCTAGAACATTGAAAAGTCAGATATTTTTCTAGAACACTGAAAAGTAAGATATTTTTCTAGAACACTGAAAAGTAAGATATTTTTCTAGAACACTGAAAAGTAAGATATTTTCCTTGACAATCCACTTTTGGTCACTAAAGAAGTTATGAAATATAAAACGTGTGAAGTTCCCAATATAAGATATATAGTTAGTGAAGTTACCAGTATAAAATATATAACTAGTGAAGTTACCAGTATATAATATATAACTAGTGAAGTTACCAGTATATAATATATTACTAGTGAAGTTACCAGTATAAAATATATAACTAGTGAAGTTACCAGTATATAATATATTACTAGTGAAGTTACCAGTATAAAATATATAACTAGTGAAGTTACCAGTATAAAATATATAACTAGTGAAGTTACCAGTATAATATTATATAGCTAGTGAAGTTACCAGTATATAATATATTACTAGTGAATTATCGGTATAAAATATATAACTAGTGAAGTTACCAGTATATAATATATATAACTAGTGAAGTTACCAGTATATAATATATAGCTAGTGAAGTTACCAGTATAAATATATAACTAATGAAGTTACCAGTATATAATATATTACTAGTGAAGTTACCAGTATATATTATATAGTTAGTGAAGTTACCAGTATATAAATATATACTAGTGAAGTTACCAGTATAAAATATATAACTAGTGAAGTTACCAGTATAAAATATATAACTAGTGAAGTTACCAGTATATAAATATATTACTAGTGAAGTTACCAGTATAAAATATATAACTAGTGAAGTTACCAGTATAAAATATATAACTTGTGAAGTTACCAGTATAAAATATATAACTTGTGAAGTTACCAGTATAAATATATATACATGTAACTAGTGAAGTTACCAGTATAAATATATAACTAGTGAAGTTACCAGTATAAAATATATAACTAGTGAAGTTACCAGTATAAATATATATAACTAGTGAAGTTACCAGTATAAAATATATAACTAGTGAAGTTACCAGTATAAAATATATAACTAGTGAAGTTACCAGTATAAATATATATAACTAGTGAAGTTACCAGTATAAATATATATAGCTAGTGAAGTTACCAGTATAAAATATATAACTAGTGAAGTTACCAGTATAAAATATATAACTAGTGAAGTTACCAGTATAAATATATATAGCTAGTGAAGTTACCAGTATAAAATATATAACTAGTGAAGTTACCAGTATAAAATATATAACTAGTGAAGTTCACAGTATTAAATATATAACTAGTGAAGTTACCAGTATATATTATATAGTTAGTGAAGTTACCAGTATATAATATATTACTAGTGAAGTTACCAGTATATAATATATTACTAGTGAAGTTACCAATATAAAATATATAACTAGTGAAGTTACCAGTATATATTATATAGTTAGTGAAGTTACCAGTATAAAATATATTACTAGTGAAGTTACCAGTATAAAATATATAACTAGTGAAGTTACCAGTTATAAAATATATAACTAGTGAAGTAACAAGTTATAAAATATATAACTAGTGAATTATCGGTATAAAATATGTAACTAGTGAAGTTACCAGTATATATATATATAGCTAGTGAAGTTACCAGTATAAAATATATAACTAGTGAAGTTACCAGTATAAAATATATAACTAGTGAAGTTACAAGTTATAAAATATATAACTAGTGAAGTTACCAGTTATTAAATATATAATTAGTGCAGTTACCTGTATAAAATATCTAACTAGTGAAGATACCAGTATCAAATATGTATCTACTGAAGTTACCAGTATATAATATATTACTAGTGAAGTTACCAGTATATAATATATAACTAGTGAAGTTACCAGTATATATATATAGCTAGTGAAGTTACCAGTATAAATTATATAACTAGTGAAGTTACCAGTATATAATATATAACTAGTGAAGATTCCAGTATAAAATATGTAACTAGTGAAGTTACCAGTATATGATATATAACTAGTGAAGTTATCGGTATAAAATATATAGCTAGTGAAGTTACCAGTATAAATTATATAACTAGTGAAGTTACCAGTATATAATATATAACTAGTGAAGATTCCAGTATAAAATATGTAACTTGTGAAGTTACCAGTATATGATATATAACTAGTGAAGTTATCGGTATAAAATATATAGCTAGTGAAGTTACCAGTATAAATTATATAACTAGTGAAGTTACCAGTATATAATATATAACTAGTGAAGATTCCAGTATAAAATATGTAACTAGTGAAGATTCCAGTATAAAATATATAACTAGTGAAGTTACCAGTATAAAATATATACTTAGTGAAGTTGCCAGTACTGTTCTAAACATCAAATCACAACCACTGTTTAAGATAATCATTTCAATATACAGCACTCCTACTTCTAAAGAGGTAAAAGAATACAATGATTGATGATAATTTGATCTGCACAGGGAAAAAGGCAACTCGTAAAAATATCAATCATTAAAATAAGGACATGGTAGGTGCATATCAGTAAATGGCTTGATAACTACGTTAAGAATTGACAATGATACAGACAGATAACTACGTTAAGAATTGACAATGATACAGATTGCTAACTACGTTAAGAATTGATAATGGTACAGACTGATAACTACGTTAAGAATTGACAATGATACAGATTGATAACTAGGTTAAGAATTGACAATGATACAGATTGATAGCTAGGTTAAGAATTGACAATGATACAGACTGATAACTAGGTTAAGAATTGACAATGATACAGACATAACTAGGTTAAGAATTGACATTGATACAGACTGATAACTACGTTAAGAATGGACAATGATACAGACTGATAGCTAGGTTAGGAATTGACAATGATACAGACCGATAACAAGTTAAGAATTGACAATGATACATACAGATAACAAGGTTAAGAATTGACAATGATACAGACTGGTAACTAGGTTAAGAATTGACAATGATACAGACCAATACCTAGGTTAAGAATGGACAATGATACAGATTGATAACTAGGTTAAGAATTGACAATGATACAGACAGATAACTAGGTTAAGAATTGACAATGATACAGATTGATAGCTAGGTTAAGAATTGACAATGATACAGATTGATAACTAGGTTAAGAATTGACAATGATACAGACTGGTAACTAGGTTAAGAATTGACAATGATACAGACTGGTAACAAAGTTAAGAATTGACAATGATACAGACCAATAACTAGGTTAAGAATGGACAATGATACAGACTGATAACTAGGTTAAGAATTGACAATGATACAGACTGATAACTAGGTTAAGAATTGACAATGATACAGACTGATAACTAAGTTAAGAATTGACAATGATACAGACTGATAACTAGGTTAAGAATTGACAATGATAAGACTGATAACAGGGTTAAGAATTGACAATGATACAGACTGATAACAGGGTTAAGAATTGACAATGATACAGACTGATAACTAGGTTAAGAATTGACAATGATACAGACTGATAACTAGGTTAGGAATTGACAATGATACAGACTGATAACTAGGTTAAGAATTGACAATGATACAGACTGATAACTAGGTTAAGAATTGACAATGATACAGACTGATAACTAGGTTAAGAATTGACAATGATACAGACTGATAACTAGGTTAAGAATTGACAATGATACAGACCGATAACTAGGTTAAGAATTGACAATGATACAGACTGGTTACTAGGTTAGGAATTGACAATGATACAGACTGGTAACTAGGTTAAGAATTGACAATGATACAGACCGATAACTAAGTTAAGAATTGACAATGATACAGACTGGATAACTAGGTTAAGAATTGACAATGATACAGACTGATAATTAGATTAAGAATTGACAATGATACAGACCGATAACTAGTTTGAGAATTGATACAGACTGGTAACCTTACAAAGAACATTGAGGGATGCCTGTTCAGTATGATGCATGTTGAAATATGCCTGGATGCTTGTTCAGTATGATGCAGGCTGAGGGGTGTATAGATGCTTGTTCAGCATGCTGCATGCTGAGGAATGCTTGGATACTTGTTCAATATAATGCATGCTGAGGGGTGTCTAGATACTTGTTTCAGTATGATACACGCTGAGGGGTGCCTGGATAAAAATTATGTATGATGCATGCTTGGGGATGCCTGGATACATGTTTAGTATGATGCTGAGGGATGCCTGGATACAAGTTCTGTACGATGCTGAGGGTTGCCTGGATTCAAGTTTAGCATGATGCTGAGGGTTGCCTGGATACAAGTTCTGTACATTGCTGAGGGATGCCTGGATACATGTTTAGTACGATGCTGAGGGTTGCCTGGATACATGTTCTGTATGATGCTGAGGGATGCCTGGATACATGTTCAGTATGATGCTGAGGGTTGCCTGGATACATGTTCTGTATGATGCTGAGGGTTGCCTGGATACATGTTTAGTATGATGCTGAGGGTTGCCTGGATACATGTTCTGTACATTGCTGAGGGATGCCTAGATACAAGTTCTGTACATTGCTGAGGGTTGCCTGGATACATGTTCTGTACGATGCTGAGGGTTGCCTGGATACATGTTCTGTATGATGCTGAGGGATGCCTGGATACTAGTTCTGTACATTGCTGAGGGTTGCCTGGATACATGTTCTGTACATTGCTGAGGGATGCCTGAATACAAGTTCTGTACGATGCTGAGGGATGCCTGGATACATGTTTAGTATGATGCTGAGGGATGCCTGGATACAATTTCTGTACGATGCTGAGGGTTGCCTGGATACATGTTTAATATGATGCTGAGAGATGCCTGGATACAAGTTCTGTACATTGCTGAGGGATGCCTGGATACATGTTCTGTATGATGCTGAGGGTTGCCTGGATACAGGTTCTGTACATTGCTGAGGGTTGCCTGGATACAAGTTATGTACGATGGTGAGGGTTGCCTGGATACATGTTTAGCATGATGCTGGGGGATCCCTGGATACATGTTCTGTACATTGCAGAGAGTTGCCTGGATACAAGTTCTGTACGATGCTGAGGGATGCCTGGATACAAGTTCTGTACGATGCTGAGGGTTGCCTGGATACATGTTTAGTATCATGCTGAGGGATCCCTGGATACATGTTCTGTACATTGCAGAGAGTTGCCTGGATACAAGTTCTGTACGATGCTGAGGGATGCCTGGATACAAGTTCTGTACGATGCTGAGGGTTGCCTGGATACATGTTTAGTATGATGCTGAGGGATGCCTGGATACATGTTTAGTATGATGCTGAGGGATGCCTGGATACATGTTCTGTACGATGCTGAGGGTTGCCTGGATAAATGTTTAGTATGATGCTGAGGGATGCCTGGATGCAAGTTCTGTACATTGCTGAGGGTTGCCTGGATACAAGTTCTGTACGATGCTGAGGGTTGCCTGGATACATGTTTAGTATGATGCTGAGGGATGCCTGGATACATGTTCAGTATAATGCTGAGGGTTGCCTGGATACATGTTCAGTATGATGCTGAGGGACCGGTCAATCACTGTGGCGACCAGTCAATCACTGTCGAGACCAGTCAATCACAGTGGGGACCGGTCAATCACAGTGGGGACCGGTCAACCACTGTGGGGACCGTTCAATCACTGTGGCGACCAGTCAGTCACTGTGGAGCCAGTCAATCACTGTGGCGACCAGTCAATCACAGTGGGCACCGGTCAATCACTGTGGCGACCAGTCAATCACAGTGGGGACTGGTCAATCACTGTGGCGACCAGTCAATCACTGTGGCGACCAGTCAATCACAGTGGGGACCAGTCAATCACAGTGGGGACCGGTCAATCACTGTGGGGACCGTTCAATCACTGTGGCGACCAGTCCATCACTGTGGAGACCAGTCAATCACTGTGGCGACCAGTCAATCACAGTGGGGACCGGTCAATCACTGTGGCGACCAGTCAATCACAGTGGGGACTGGTCAATCACTGTGGCGACCAGTCAATCACTGTGGCGACCAGTCAATCACTGTGGCGACCAGTCAATCACAGTGGGGACCGGTCAATCACTATGGGGACCGTTCAATCACTGTGGCGACCAGTCAATCACTATGGAGATTAGTCTTTCACTGTTGTGACCAATCACTGTGGAGGCCAGTCAATGACTGTGGAGACCGGTCAATCACTGTGGAGACCGGTAAATCACTGTGGCGACCAGTCAATCACTGTGGAGACCGGTCAATCAGTGTGGGGACCGGTCAATCACTATGGGAACCGTTCAATCACTGTGGCGACCAGTCAATCACTGTGGAGACCAGTCAATCACTATGGAGACCGGTCAGTCACTGTGGAGACCGGTCAATCACTGTGGGGACCGTTCAATCACTGTGGCGACCAGCCAATCACTGTGGAGACCAGTCAATCACTGTGGAGACCGGTCAATCACTGTGGGGACCGGTCAATTACTATGGGGACCAGTCAATCACTGGAGACCAGTCAATCACTGTGGCGACCAGTCAATCACAGTGGGGACTGGTAAATCAATGTGGCGACCAGTCAATCACAGTGGGGACTGGTCAATCACTGTGGCGACCAGTCAATCACTGTCAAGATCAGTCAATCACTGTGGCGACCAGTCGATCACAGTGGGGACCGGTCAATCACTGTGGCGACCAGTCAATCACTGTGGCGACCAGTCAGTCACTATGGAGATCAGTCTTTCACTGTGGGGATCAATCACTGTGGGGACCGTTCAATCACTGTGGCGACCAGTCAATCACTGTCGAGACCAGTCAATCACTGTGGAGACCGGTCAATCACTGTGGGGACCGGTCAACTACTGTGGAGACCAGTCAATCACTGTGGGGACCGGTCAATCACTGTTGAGACCGGTCAATCACTGTAGGGACCGGTCAATCACTGTGGAGACCAGTCAATCACTCACTGTGGAGACCGGTCAATCACTTCGGAAACCAGTCAATCAATGTTGGGACCGGTCAATCACTGTGGGGACTGGTCAATCACTGTGGGGACCGGTCAATCACTGTGGGGACCGGTCAATCATTGTGGGGACCAGTCAATCAATCACTGTGGGGACCGGTCAATCACTGTGGAGACCGGTCAATCATTGTGGGGACCAGTCAATCACTGTGGGGACCGGTCAATCACTGTGGGGACCGGTCAATCACTGTGGGGACCGGTCAATCACTGTGGGGACCGGTCAATCACTGTGGGGACCAGTCAATCACTGTCAAGACCAGTCAATCACTGTCAAGACCAGTCGATCACAGTGGGGACCGGTCAATCACTGTGGGGACCAGTCAATCACTGTGGCGACCAGTCAGTCACTATGGAGATCAGTCTTTCACTGTGGGGATCAATCACTGTGGGGACCGTTCAATCACTGTGGCGACCAGTCAATCACTGTCGAGACCAGTCAATCACTGTCGAGACCGGTCAATCACTGTGGAGACCGGTCAATCACTGTGGGGACCGGTCAATTACTGTGGAGACCAGTCAATCACTGTGGAGACCGGTCAATCACTGTGGGGACTGGTCAATCACTGTTGAGACCGGTCAATCACTGTGGGGACCGGTCAATCACTGTGGAGACCAGTCAATCACTCACTGTGGAGACCGGTTAATCACAGTGGAGACCGGTCAATCACTGTGAAAACCAGTCAATCAATGTTGGGACCGGTCAATCACTGTGGGGACTGGTCAATCACTGTGGGGACCGTTCAATCACTGTGGAGACCGGTCAATCATTGTGGGGACCAGTCAATCACATGTGGGGCCGGTCAATCACTGTGGGGACCGGTCAGTCACTGTGGAGACCAGTCAATCACTGTTGGGACCGGTCAAATCACTGTGGGAGACCGGTCAATCACTGTGTAGACCAGTCAATCACTGTGGAGGTCAGTCAATCACTGTGGAGACCAGAAAGTATGAAATGCGTTCCTCCTGTCCGCGTTGATAATATGCCAGAAGTGTGTTTTTTTGTTGTTTTTGTGTGTGCATATTATATTAGATATATGTATGTCCTTCGACATAAAAACACTACTGTACAAGGAATGACTGGTGCCTGTTTATGACAATCAGTGTTATATAGAAGTAGGGACGTACTGTGTTGTGAATGTACGTGACGAGCTGACTGTGACGTTAGGTCGTGCGTGACTACAATTGGCGTAGTCTACACTTGGTCCAGCTGGTATTAGGACGTATTTTACGCACACATATTTGTGTGATCGTAGACTACACCTGCCAGTGTCGGCAATATAGATATTGAGTATATAACATTGTATATTCGGTCATCTTTCACAATACCCGCCGGGATATCATCACATGCGAAGCCGCTCTCCAGTTCCACATAAGTCCCCTTCTCGAGCCCTCTAAGAACATATATCCTTTTCTGGGGTGACTACCTCTGGGGCTTCTTTACGACATAGGATTTACATCAACCCCAGCAGCAGCATCTTGGAAGAGCCCGTAAGGATCATTTGTGCCCGAACTGGCAACAGCAACGTCGCTTGGCCGCTTAATGTGTTTTAGTATTTAGGCTCGCATATGACGAGTCAAGTTGTCATTTATTCGTGGAGCAATGTCGATCCAGTATTTTATAACTTATAAACTTATAAAGTATATAAGATATCTCATAAAAGATATAAGATACATTATATAACATATAGGATATGTTATAAAGAAAAGTTTATAAGATATCTTATAAAGAACGAGGCTCGTGAGACCGGCAAAACCTTAACGTTCGAGAATGATTGCTCCCTCTGTATAAACTTTATAAGATATCTGATATACTTTATAATATATCTTATGTAATAAATGAGATTTCTTATATACTTTTCTTTATAAGATATAAGATATCTCATAAAAGATATAATATATCTGATATGATATATAAGATATCTCATAAAAGATATAAGATATCTTATAAAGAAAATTAAATAAGATATCCTATATATTTTAAAAGAAATCCTATACATTATAGGAGACATCTTATATTTTATATAAGATATCTTATAAAGGCAAATTAAATAAGATATCTTATATGGTTCGATTATATAAGGTATCTTATAAAGAGTGAGATTTGAATTTGAGATAATGAACTCTCTTCCACTCGATGAAGTAGCCGAGAGGAAGTTGAACTACATAAAATGGTTTGAAACAGATTGATAATTGGCATGTCTGCTGCCTGCCTAGCCGATCGTGGTCGCGACAGACGGTTGATTGTGTATGTTCCGCGTCAACAAAACGGAAGTTACCTGACGGAGGGAGCAGTCATTCTCTAAATTTCAGGTTTTGCCTCAAGAGAGTCGCGTTCTTTAAATCTTAAAAACTCTTCTTTATAAGATATCTTATATATTTTATGAGATATCTATATATATATTATCAGATATCCTAAGATATCTTATAAACATATAAGATATCTCATAAACATATCAGATATCTTATAGAAATATGAGAAATCTTATATTAATATATAAGATATGTTATATAATTTGGTAAAATACTGGATTTGCATTATTCATCGAATAAATGACGTAGAGTGGGGGAGAGTTCATTATCTCAAATTAAAATCTCGTTCTTTATAAGATATCTTATAATCAAATTGTATAAGATTTCTTTTATAATTTCCTTTATAAGATATATATCTCATATAATATATAAGGTATCTTATAAAATATATAAGATATCTTATTTAATTTTCTTTATAAGCTATCATATCTTAATAGGATATCTTATATATTATATAAGATATCTCATTTATTATATAAGATATCTTACAAAGTTTATAAGATATCTTTATATAATTATATAAGATGTCTTATATGATTTGGTAAAATCTTGGATCAACGTTGCTCTGTGAATAAATGACAACTTGGCTTGCAATACTCGCGTGTCTTCATCAGCGAAGCTAACGTTGAAAACGAAACGTTTAAAAATGATTTGATGGGAATAAGATCTCGAGATTATTAGACCTAGCGTCAAAATAAAAACGTATTGAATCGTACTCAGCTCTGATATTAAAACTGGCCAAATTAATATTCAAGTCTTTGTTCGATAGTGGCCTAATTTGCACCATGTAATCACGTGTTCGGTAGGCTTAAAAAGAAACAATACGTCCTTCAGTCAACAGTAACATAGGTAAATGTCCCAATAAAGATGTTTCTATTTAAAGAACAAAAGCCGCGCAATTCTTGTATCGGATCACAACTAATTAAGTCACAATAGAACCGTAGATATCATATCGCCAACAAACACCGCAGTGTGGCAGATAGCAGTGTATAGGTCAATCACGAGTCCGAGTCTATATGTGGTTAGGCTTTGATCAGTGGTGTGAGGTTATCTTAGTAATAAGGTGTAGACAGGTTGTTCTGTGACATCATACAGTTTGAGTATCGAGTTACTAGTTTATATATGACATCATACAGTTTTAGTATCGAGTTACTAGTTTATATCTGACATCATACAGTGTGAGTATTGGGTTACTAGTTTATATGTGACATCATACAGTTTGAGTATCGAGTTACTAGTTTATATATGACATCATACAGTTTGAGTATTGGGTTACTAGTTTATATATGACATCATACAGTTTTAGTATCGAGTTACTAGTTTATATGTGACATCATACAGTTTGAGTATTGGGTTACTAGTTTATATGTGACATCATACAGTTTGAGTATTGGGTTACTAGTTTATATATGACATCATACAGTTTGAGTATTAGGTTACTTGTTTATATATCACATCATACAGTGTGAGTATTAGGTTACTAGTTTATATGTGACATCATACAGTGTGAGTATTAGGTTACTAGTTTATATATGACATCATACAGTTTGAGTATTGGTTACTAGTTTATATGTGACATACAGTGTGAGTATTAGGTTACTAGTTTATATGTGACATCATACAGTGTGAGTATCGAGTTACTAGTTTATATGTGACATCATACAGTTGAGTATTGGGTTACTAGTTTATATGTGACATCATACAGTTTGAGTATTGGGTTACTAGTTTATATATGACATCATACAGTTTGAGTATTGGGTTACTAGTTTATATGTGACATCATACAGTTTGAGTATTGGGTTACAAGTTTATATATGACATCACACAGTGTGGGTATTGGGTTACTAGTTTATATATGACATCACACAGTGTGAGTAGTCGGTTACTAGTTTATATGTGACATCATACAGTTTGAGTATTGGGTTACTAGTTTATATGTGACATCATACAGTGTGAGTATCGAGTTACTAGTTTATATGTGACATCATACAGTGTGAGTATTGGGTTACTAGTTTATAGGTGACATCATACAGTGTGAGCATTGGGTTACTAGTTTAAATGTGACATCATACAGTGTGAGTATTGGGTTACTAGTTTATATGTGACATCATACAGTGTGAGTATTGAGTTACTAGTTTATATGTGACATACAGTTTGAGTATTGGGTTACTAGTTTATATGTGACATCATACAGTGTGAGTATTGGGTTACTAGTTTATAGGTGACATCATACAGTTTGAGTATTGGGTTACTAGTTTATATATGACATCATACAGTGTGAGTATTGGGTTACTAGTTTATATGTGACATCATACAGTTTGAGTATTGGTTACTAGTTTATATGTGACATCATACAGTTTGAGTATTGGGTTACTAGTTTATATGTGACATCATACAGTGTGAGTATCGAGTTACTAGTTTATATGTGACATCATACAGTGTGAGTATTAGGTTACTAGTTTATATGTGACATCATACAGTTGAGTATTGGGTTACTAGTTTATATGTGACATCATACAGTTTGAGTATTGGGTTACTAGTTTATATATGACATCATACAGTTTGAGTATTGGGTTACTAGTTTATATGTGACATCATACAGTTTGAGTATTGGGTTACAAGTTTATATATGACATCACACAGTGTGGGTATTGGGTTACTAGTTTATATATGACATCACACAGTGTGAGTAGTCGGTTACTAGTTTATATGTGACATACAGTGTGAGTATTGGGTTACTAGTTTATATGTGACATCATACAGTGTGAGTATTGGGTTACTAGTTTATATGTGACATCATACAGTGTGAGTATTGGGTTACTAGTTTATATGTGACATCATACAGTTTGAGTATTAAGTTACTAGTTTATATGTGACATCATACAGTGTGAGTATTGGGTTACTAGTTTATATGTGACATCATACAGTGTGAGTATCGAGTTACTAGTTTATATGTGACATCATACAGTGTGAGTATTGGGTTACTAGTTTATATGTGACATCATACAGTGTGAGTATTGGGTTACTAGTTTATATGTGACATCATACAGTTTGAGTATTGAGTTACTAGTTTATATGTGACATCATACAGTTTGAGTATTGGGTTACTAGTTTATATGTGACATCATACAGTTTGAGCATTGAGTTACTAGTTTATATGTGACATCATACAGTTTGAGTATTGGGTTACTAGTTTATATGTGACATCATACAGTGTGAGTATTGGGTTACTAGTTTACATGTGACATCATACAGTGTGAGTATTGGGTTACTAGTTTATATGTGACATCATACAGTTTAGTATCGAGTTACTAGTTTATATGTGACATCATACAGTTTGAGTATTGGGTTACTAGTTTATATGTGACATCATACAGTTTGAGTATTGGGTTACAAGTTTATATATGACATCACACAGTGTGGGTATTGGGTTACTAGTTTATATATGACATCACACAGTGTGAGTAGTCGGTTACTAGTTTATATGTGACATACAGTGTGAGTATTGGGTTACTAGTTTATATGTGACATCATACAGTGTGAGTATCGAGTTACTAGTTTATATGTGACATCATACAGTGTGAGTATTGGGTTACTAGTTTATAGGTGACATCATACAGTGTGAGCATTGGGTTACTAGTTTAAATGTGACATCATACAGTGTGAGTATTGGGTTACTAGTTTATATGTGACATCATACAGTGTGAGTATTGAGTTACTAGTTTATATGTGACATACAGTTTGAGTATTGGGTTACTAGTTTATATATGACATCATACAGTTTGAGTATTGGGTTACTAGTTTATATGTGACATCATACAGTTTGAGTATTGGTTACTAGTTTATATGTGACATCATACAGTTTGAGTATTGGGTTACTAGTTTATATGTGACATCATACAGTGTGAGTATCGAGTTACTAGTTTATATGTGACATCATACAGTGTGAGTATTGGGTTACTAGTTTATATGTGACATCATACAGTTTGAGTATTAGGTTACTAGTTTATATATGACATCATACAGTTTGAGTATTGGGTTACTAGTTTATAGGTGACATCATACAGTTTGAGTATTGGGTTACTAGTTTATAGGTGACATCATACAGTGTGAGTATTGGGTTACTAGTTTATATGTGACATCATACAGTTTGAGTATTGGGTTACTAGTTTATATATGACATCATACAGTTTGAGTATTGGGTTACTAGTTTATATGTGACATCATACAGTTTGAGTATTGGGTTACTAGTTTATATGTGACATCATACAGTTTGAGTATTGGGTTACTAGTTTATATATGACATCATACAGTTTGAGTATTAGGTTACTTGTTTATATATCACATCATACAGTGTGAGTATTAGGTTACTAGTTTATATTTGACATCATACAGTGTGAGTATTAGGTTACTAGTTTATATATGACATCATACAGTTTGAGTATTGGTTACTAGTTTATATGTGACATACAGTGTGAGTATTAGGTTACTAGTTTATATGTGACATCATACAGTGTGAGTATCGAGTTACTAGTTTATATGTGACATACAGTTTGAGTATTGGGTTACTAGTTTATATGTGACATCATACAGTGTGAGTATTGGGTTACTAGTTTATAGGTGACATCATACAGTTTGAGTATTGGGTTACTAGTTTATATATGACATCATACAGTGTGAGTATTGGGTTACTAGTTTATATGTGACATCATACAGTTTGAGTATTGGTTACTAGTTTATATGTGACATCATACAGTTTGAGTATTGGGTTACTAGTTTATATGTGACATCATACAGTGTGAGTATCGAGTTACTAGTTTATATGTGACATCATACAGTGTGAGTATTAGGTTACTAGTTTATATGTGACATCATACAGTTGAGTATTGGGTTACTAGTTTATATGTGACATCATACAGTTTGAGTATTGGGTTACTAGTTTATATATGACATCATACAGTTTGAGTATTGGGTTACTAGTTTATATGTGACATCATACAGTTTGAGTATTGGGTTACAAGTTTATATATGACATCACACAGTGTGGGTATTGGGTTACTAGTTTATATATGACATCACACAGTGTGAGTAGTCGGTTACTAGTTTATATGTGACATACAGTGTGAGTATTGGGTTACTAGTTTATATGTGACATCATACAGTGTGAGTATTGGGTTACTAGTTTATATGTGACATCATACAGTGTGAGTATTGGGTTACTAGTTTATATGTGACATCATACAGTTTGAGTATTAAGTTACTAGTTTATATGTGACATCATACAGTGTGAGTATTGGGTTACTAGTTTATATGTGACATCATACAGTGTGAGTATCGAGTTACTAGTTTATATGTGACATCATACAGTGTGAGTATTGGGTTACTAGTTTATATGTGACATCATACAGTGTGAGTATTGGGTTACTAGTTTATATGTGACATCATACAGTGTGAGTATTGAGTTACTAGTTTATATGTGACATACAGTTTGAGTATTGGGTTACTAGTTTATATATGACATCATACAGTTTGAGTATTGGGTTACTAGTTTATATGTGACATCATACAGTTTGAGTATTGGTTACTAGTTTATATGTGACATCATACAGTTTGAGTATTGGGTTACTAGTTTATATGTGACATCATACAGTGTGAGTATCGAGTTACTAGTTTATATGTGACATCATACAGTGTGAGTATTGGGTTACTAGTTTTTATGTGACATCATACAGTTTGAGTATTAGGTTACTAGTTTATATATGACATCATACAGTTTGAGTATTGGGTTACTAGTTTATAGGTGACATCATACAGTTTGAGTATTGGGTTACTAGTTTATAGGTGACATCATACAGTGTGAGTATTGGGTTACTAGTTTATATGTGACATCATACAGTTTGAGTATTGGGTTACTAGTTTATATATGACATCATACAGTTTGAGTATTGGGTTACTAGTTTATATGTGACATCATACAGTTTGAGTATTGGTTACTAGTTTATATGTGACATCATACAGTTTGAGTATTGGGTTACTAGTTTATATGTGACATCATACAGTGTGAGTATTAGGTTACTAGTTTATATGTGACATCATACAGTGTGAGTATTAGGTTACTAGTTTATATGTGACATCATACAGTGTGAGTATTAGGTTACTAGTTTATATGTGACATCATACAGTTTGAGTATTGGGTTACTAGTTTATATGTGACATCATACAGTGTGAGTATTAGGTTACTAGTTTATATGTGACATCATACAGTGTGAGTATTAGGTTACTAGTTTATATGTGACATCATACAGTTTGAGTATTGGGTTACTAGTTTATATATGACATCATACAGTTTGAGTATTGGGTTACTAGTTTATATATGACATCATACAGTTTGAGTATTGGGTTACTAGTTTATATGTGACATCATACAGTTTGAGTATTGGGTTACTAGTTTATATGTGACATCATACAGTGTGAGTATTGGGTTACTAGTTTATATGTGACATCATACAGTGTGAGTATTGGGTTACTAGTTTATATGTGACATCATACAGTGTGAGTATTGGGTTACTAGTTTATATGTGACATCATACAGTGTGAGTATTGGGTTACTAGTTTATATGTGACATCATACAGTTTGAGTATTGGGTTACTAGTTTATATGTGACATCATACAGTTTGAGTATTGGGTTACTAGTTTATATGTGACATCATACAGTGTGAGTATTAGGTTACTAGTTTATATGTGACATCATACAGTGTGAGTATTGGGTTACTAGTTTATATGTGACATCATACAGTGTGAGTATTGGGTTACTAGTTTATATGTGACATCATACAGTTTGAGTATTGGGTTACTAGTTTATATGTGACATCATACAGTGTGAGTATTGGGTTACTAGTTTATATGTGACATCATACAGTGTGAGTATTGGGTTACTAGTTTATATGTGACATCATACAGTGTGAGTATTGGGTTACTAGTTTATATGTGACATCATACAGTGTGAGTATTGGGTTACTAGTTTATATGTGACATCATACAGTTTGAGTATTGGGTTACTAGTTTATATGTGACATCATACAGTTTGAGTATTGGGTTACTAGTTTATATATGACATCATACAGTGTGAGTATTGGTTACTAGTTTATATGTGACATCATACAGTTTGAGTATTGGGTTACTAGTTTATATGTGACATCATACAGTGTGAGTATTGGGTTACTAGTTTATATGTGACATCATACAGTGTGAGTATCGAGTTACTAGTTTATATGTGACATCATACAGTTTGAGTATTAGGTTACTAGTTTATATGTGACATCATACAGTTTGAGTATTGGGTTACTAGTTTATATGTGACATCATACAGTGTGAGTATTGGGTTACTAGTTTATATGTGACATCATACAGTGTGAGTATTAGGTTACTAGTTTATATGTGACATCATACAGTTTGAGTATTGGGTTACTAGTTTATATATGACATCATACAGTGTGAGTATTAGGTTACTAGTTTATATGTGACATCATACAGTGTGAGTATTAGGTTACTAGTTTATATGTGACATCATACAGTTTGAGTATTGGGTTACTAGTTTATATGTGACATCATACAGTTTGAGTATTGGGTTACTAGTTTATATATGACATCATACAGTTTGAGTATTGGGTTACTAGTTTATATGTGACATCATACAGTTTGAGTATTGGGTTACTAGTTTATATGTGACATCATACAGTGTGAGTATTGGGTTACTAGTTTATATATGACATCATACAGTTGAGTATTGGGTTACTAGTTTATATGTGACATCATACAGTGTGAGTATTGGTTACTAGTTTATATGTGACATCATACAGTGTGAGTATTGGGTTACTAGTTTATATGTGACATCATACAGTTTGAGTATTGGGTTACTAGTTTATATGTGACATCATACAGTTTGAGTATTGGGTTACTAGTTTATATATGACATCATACAGTTTGAGTATTGGTTACTAGTTTATATGTGACATCATACAGTTTGAGTATTGGGTTACTAGTTTATATGTGACATCATACAGTGTGAGTATTGGGTTACTAGTTTATATGTGACATCATACAGTTTGAGTATTGGTTACTAGTTTATATGTGACATCATACAGTGTGAGTATTGAGGTTACTAGTTTATATGTGACATCATACAGTGTGAGTATCGGGTTACTAGTTTATATGTGACATCATACAGTGTGAGTATTGGGTTACTAGTTTATATGTGACATCATACAGTGTGAGTATTGGGTTACTAGTTTATATGTGACATCATACAGTTTGAGTATTGGTTACTAGTTTATATGTGACATCATACAGTTTGAGTATTGGGTTACTAGTTTATATGTGACATCATACAGTTTGAGTATTGAGTTACTAGTTTATATGTGACATCATACAGTTTGAGTATTGGGTTACTAGTTTATATGTGACATCATACAGTTTGAGTATTGGGTTACTAGTTTATATGTGACATCATACAGTGTGAGTATTGGGTTACTAGTTTATATGTGACATCATACAGTTTGAGTATCGAGTTACTAGTTTATATGTGACATCATACAGTTTGAGTATTGGGTTACTAGTTTATATGTGACATCATACAGTTTGAGTATTGGGTTACTAGTTTATATATGACATCATACAGTGTGAGTATTGGGTTACTAGTTTATATGTGACATCATACAGTTTGAGTATCGGGTTACTAGTTTATATGTGACATCATACAGTTTGAGTATTGGGTTACTAGTTTATATGTGACATCATACAGTGTGAGTATTGGGTTACTAGTTTATATGTGACATCATACAGTTTGAGTATTGGGTTACTAGTTTATATCTGACATCATACAGTTTGAGTATTGGGTTACTAGTTTATATGTGACATCATACAGTGTGAGTATTGGTTACTAGTTTATATGTGACATCATACAGTGTGAGTATTGGGTTACTAGTTTATATGTGACATCATACAGTTTGAGTATTAGGTTACTAGTTTATATGTGACATACAGTTGAGTATTGGGTTACTAGTTTATATGTGACATCATACAGTTTGAGTATTGGGTTACTAGTTTATATGTGACATCATACAGTGTGAGTATTGGGTTACTAGTTTATATGTGACATCATACAGTTTGAGTATTGGGTTACTAGTTTATATGTGACATCATACAGTGTGAGTATTGGGTTACTAGTTTATATGTGACATCATACAGTGTGAGTATTAGGTTACTAGTTTATATGTGACATCATACAGTTTGAGTATTGGTTACTAGTTTATATGTGACATCATACAGTGTGAGTATTAGGTTACTAGTTTATATGTGACATCATACAGTGTGAGTATTGGGTTACTAGTTTATATGTGACATCATACAGTTTGAGTATTGGGTTACTAGTTTATATATGACATCATACAGTTTGAGTATTAGGTTACTAGTTGATATGTGACATCATACAGTTTGAGTATTGGGTTACTAGTTTATATGTGACATCATACAGTTTGAGTATTAGGTTACTAGTTTATATGTGACATCATACAGTTTGAGTATTGGGTTACTAGTTTATATGTGACATCATACAGTTTGAGTATTAGGTTACTAGTTTATATGTGACATCATACAGTTTGAGTATTAGGTTACTAGTTTATATGTAGCCCAGGTATGTGGCATAGTTTATACACAACCAACGTATAATAACGCAACGATTACAATTGCTGAATTTAATGCATTAAAAAACTGTAATAGCCTAATATTATTATGTTTTATACATTTGTAATATTTTTTTCTTTATTCTTCTGTAATTCTATTAAAAAAATATCGCAGTATGTATTTTGATAACGTATCTGACTGTTGACCGATTGTAATTAGATTCGAACACACCGGGCCGTTAATCCGTGAAGCAATAAATTATTCATGTTCTGGTACTATAAACGTCCACACGGTTCCCCTTCAGTTTTAACACAAACCAACCAAACTATCCTGAACAGGCTTCAAAAAATCCAAAAGTCATGGGCCGAATTCACAGCTCAAGCCTTGGCTGAACACTACCATGTTAAAATTTCGGAATTACTAGGAACAATTAAAGCCCACAATTTTTCAAAGACAACAATTGATTCACTTTCCTCTTTAGACTGAGCACGCCAAAACTTCAGAAACAAACTTCGAGAAGACACGGTCTCAAAATTAAAAAAAAACATTCTCCCTAGCTTACACCCTACAACTGCCGATGACTGCCTTTCTCCCAAGTCTAACACCGGCTCACGACCTGCTAATCCACCACCTGTCTCATCCCCTAGCCAACCTTCTAACCCTATCCCTACTGTCATCTTCCAAACACCTAACCAGCGCCGCCTCACCCGGTCCTCTTACCGCCAAACTAACGAAATCCCTACCAGTAACCGCTTCACCGCTCTCTCTCCTCCTCCTCCTCTCCTCGCCCCAAATACGCCTAAGCCTAAACGGGACTCCTCTTCTCCGTCACCGTCTAACACGCCCCACAAGGCTCGTAGGGCTCTTAACGTTAAGCCAATTCCAACTCCTACCAAAACTAAACCATCTCCTTCTACCTAAGCACAGGTGGACACTAATCCAACTTCTAAAGACTCCAGAACTTTACATACCACAGACGTGAGGCTAATTGGCCTGTGGTCGCCTGCTTCACTTTATCTCCCTTTTTCAAATATAGCAGAGACACGAGCTTTCGTCCAATCCTCTGGTATTGTTCCTGGTAGTGTTCCTGGTAGTGTTCCTGGTATTGTTCCTGGTAGTGTTCCTGGTAGTGTTCCTGGTAGTGTTCATTGTATTGTTCCTGGTAGTGTTCCTGGTATTGTTCCTGGTAGTGTTCCTGGTATTGTTCCTGGTAGTGTTCCTGGTATTGTTCCTGGTAGTGTTCCTGGTAGTGTTCCTGGTAGTGATCCTGGTAGTGTTCCTTGTATGGTTCCTGGTAGTGTTCCTGGTAGTGTGCTCCTGGTAGTGTTCCTGGTAGTGTTCCTGGTATTGTTCCTGGTAGTGTTCCTGGTAGTGTTCCTGGTATTGTTCCTGGTAGTGTTCCTGGTATTGATCCTGGTAGTGTTCCTGGTAGTGTTCATTGTATTGTTCCTGGTATTGTTCCTGGTAGTGTTCCTGGCAGTGATCCTGGTAGTGTTCCTGGTATGGTTCCTGGTAGTGTTCCTGGTAGTGTGTTCCTGGTAGTGTGCTCCTGGTAGTGTTCCTGGTAGTGTTCCTGGTTGAATATATTGGTTAATGGATATGGTATTGATGCAGCAGTGTTGGTTTTGGTAGCACTCTGGGCAAAATTTAATGTTCTTATTTTTCCATAATTTGTTTAGAGTTGATTTTAATTCGTTTAGGGTGATGGATGACACCGCTTCCTCAGACAAGCTATTCCAATGGTTGACAATTCTTTGAGAGAAGGACAGTTTCCTGATATTCAATCTACAGTGTGCTTTGGTAAGTTTTTTTTGAGTGACCCCTGGTTGTGTCCCCCTCTCGCATATTAAATAGCTTGTCCTTGTCACATTTATCCAAGTCATTGAGGATTTTGTAGACTTCAATCGTGTCCATTCTAAGGCGCCTGCATTGAAGTGATAGTACACATCACAACCATATAATTTGGTGTCGTCAGCGAAGATCTTTATTGCATTTTCGACTACTTCTGGCAAGTCGTTTACATAGACGAGGAAGAGAACAGGGCCTAATACAATCACTTGTGGTAGTTTTTGTTGGTAAAGTGATTTCTGGAAGACATCCGTGAGTGGTTTTGTGCAGAATTCCTTGGTTTCTTTCAGAATGTTTGGGTTGAGATTATCTGGATGTGTGCATTAGTTGTTTTCAGTAGGTGTAGCAGTTGTTGTTTTTTTTTTTAACATTTTCTTCTTTGATTTGAATATTCTGTCATGTCTTCTTGAACGTGTCTAGGTGAGAAGTTTGGGATGTTACCGAGATCCTCGGTCGTGAAAACACTTGTAAAGAGTTTGTTAAGTTCTTCTGCTTTTTCTTGGTCATCTGTTAGAATGATGCCAGTTTCATCTCCAGAATGATCTTGGGTCTGTTTTAATATTTTCTGCCAGCTGCGATTCATTTTCGGCCTTCGCCTTTCTTACTTCATCGCTTGATATTTTTTGGCTGTGTTATATTTTCTTTTATTGTGGTCACTTCTACAGTGAACATATTTTTCCATCGCGTGTTTTCCCGCTTTATGGCTATACGGGTACTGCCATTCATCCATGGTGTTGCAAAGTTTTTGTTGGGCGCCTTACACACTGGTATGTTTTCTTTGATTTCTTGATTTAGTATGTCGGTAAAGTGATTCCAAACTTGGCCCACAGATTCGCTGTTATTTGTTGCCCATACTAGCGTGTTTAGATGTTGTCTGATGTTGTCGTAGCTGCCTTTGTTGAAGTTTAGTTTCGGGGTTGTCTCAGTTTGATCCCAGTACAGTTGTATTAGGAATGTTATAAAAGCGTGATCACTGTTTCCAAGTAGTGCATTTACCTCAAGTTTGTTCGTTATGTTGATTTCAATGGTTAACAGTAGATCTAGAGTTGATGGTATATCATGTTCCCTTATCCATGTAGGCTCGGTGATGTGTTGTATTAGAACATTATCCCGTACCACTTCTAAAAAAATATAAAAACTTCCTCAATATATGGCACTAACTTGACTCTGGTTGAGAAGCAGGACACTCCCTCTTTCTCAGTTGAGTAGTACTAGGAGTGTGGGCTGATCTGTCTTTGAGAGTTGTGTTAACAAAGTCATCACTGTATAATCTTGTAGATTTGTCCGCTACCTAATAGGTTTGTGGGTGTATTCGTTATTGTTTTGTCTGTCGTTGGTCTGTGTGAAATCTCATTTTCTGCCCTTGTCTCTCGTCTTTTTTGTTGTTGTTGTCTCTTTGTTTGGGTGTGAGGTCCTTTATAATTAAGACTCTTTTTAATTACCTAGGTGCCTGTTTCGTACATTGTCTAGGATCCTTTTCCTTTGGCTCTTGCTATCAGGGGTTACTTTTAGGGGTCTCATTTTGTTTACCGCAGATTTCTAGTCTGAGTGCATTTTAACTGTAACATCTTTTATTCCAATGGAAGCACTCAGTACTTTGAAAATTGTAGTGTATTTGTTTCCTTTACTCACTTGATATTGTTGAAGGTTCAGGTAAATTGAAGAATATCAAGTGTAATACTCGGTTTTTCTCGTCGCCTATTTCTCTGGCTTCTGCTTCGATTTCATCGGCTAAGTTGTCTTTGATATTTTTGGTGACCTCTTTTAGGATATGTTCATTCGTCACCTGGACTTCCGTCCTTTTTAACTTTAGTGAGAATAGTTTTGTCGATGTCTTCTAGCTTTGTTTCTATGAATTTGAGCCTGTTTTCTTTTTTATCCATATTGTTAGAGCAGTTTTCATGTTGTTCATCGAAAGTTCATTTTAAATCCTGAGCATGTCCATAGGATATTGGAGTTATCCTCAGTGCGTAGGGCGTCTAAGAGTGCCGATGACGGTTAGGTACATCGAAGACAGGAGGGTAAATCACACATTGAGCAGACCGTAATTGCACAACCCTCTTCGAAGGTTGTATCACATTTGAGGCATTGCTTACTGCCGATTCTGGTTCTTTTTAGGTCACGACGTGGGTTGGAAGTATGTTGAGCATTGTAATAGCTTTCGGGCTAAACAGGATTATCCCTATTTCACCTTATTTTGTTATTGACTATGTTCGGTTCGACAGAGCACTACCATTTTCACCTTAATTTTTTCCTTAACGACTCGAGTACGGTTTGATTTGTTTTACAGTTACGAGATAACAGGGAATTCCCATTTTTCATACTGTAAACCTATTCGTGAATTTGGCGTACAAGTCGATGGATTCTCATAGTCCAAAGTCTTGCTAGTTCATTACAGGGGTGGATGACATCAGTGTATAGAGAGAAGTTCTTTTTGTACTTCGTTGATTTTGATTTAGACTTCGAACTTTAAATGGCGTCTTGCGAAAGACGAGGCGACAGAAATTCGGTGTTTAGATTCTTTAGTTCTTGATTGATCAAATCCACACAATTATTTATTTCAATGTCTGATCTCTGGTTTTGATGAGGGCTGGGGGTGTCCTTTGATCGTATTCCACTTTTGGATAGACAGGTGAGGAATATCCAAATATATTACTGTAGCACCCCTATATCTAGAGAGGACATCAGTCTGACTGGTCTATAGTCGTTTGTCAGACTGACTGGTCTGTAGTCGTTTGTCAGACTGACTGGTCTATACTCGTTTGTCAGACTGACTGGTCTATACTCGTTTGTCAGACTGACTGGTCTATAGTCGTTTGTCAGACTGACTGGTCTATACCCGTTTGTCAGACTGACTGGTCTATAGTCGTTTGTCAGACTGACTGGTCTATAGTCGTTTGTCAGACTGACTGGTCTATACTCGTTTGTCAGACTGACTGGTCTATACTCGTTTGTCAGACTGACTGGTCTATAGTCGTTTGTCAGACTGACTGGTCTATAGTCGTTTGTCAGACTGACTGGTCTATAGTCGTTTGTCAGACTGACTGGTCTATAGTCGTTTGTCAGACTGACTGGTCTATACTCGTTTGTCAGACTGACTGGTCTATACTCGTTTGTCAGACTGACTGGTCTATAGTCGTTTGTCAGACTGACTGGTCTATAGTCGTTTGTCAGACTGACAGGTGTATAGTCGTTTGTCAGACTGACTGGTCTATAGTCGTCTGTCAGACTGACTGGTCTATAATCGTTTGTCAGACTGACTGGTCTATAGTCGTTTGTCAGACTGACCGGTCTATAATCGTTTGTCAGACTGACTGGTCTATAGTCGTTTGTCAGACTGACCGGTCTATACTCGTTTGTCAGACTGACTGGTATATAGTCGTTTGTCAGACTGACTGGTCTATAATCGTTTGTCAGACTGACTGGTCTATAGTCGTTTGTCAGACTGACTGGTCTATAGTCGTTTGTCAGACTGACTGGTCTATAATCGTTTGTCAGACTGACTGGTCTATAGTCGTTTGTCAGACTGACTGGTCTATAGTCGTTTGTCAGACTGACTGGTCTATACTCGTTTGTCAGACTGACTGGTCTATAGTCGTTTGTCAGACTGACTGGTCTATAGTCGTTTGTCAGACATACTGGTCTATAGTCGTTTGTCAGACTAACTGGTCTATAGTCGTTTGTCAGACATACTGGTCTATAGTCGTTTGTCAGACTGACTGGTCTATACTCGTTTGTCAGACTGACTGGTCTATACTCGTTTGTCAGACTGACGGGTATATAGTCGTTTGATTCTCAGACTGACTGGTCTATAGTCGCTTAATTATAAGTCGTCTAGCACTTATAATAACATAACTGTTAAAAATTAATTGAATACCTGCAACCTCAGATACAGACTGGTTTCTCCACACCAACTTAATGGTCTCATAAGTCCGATCAAATGGATAAAAAAATTGTGAAAGGTGCTTTTATGTAAACCTATAGAGGGCCCCTGGAGGCTTTATCTGTGTAATAAAACAGCATCTTGTTAACCGATACGATTCGTACAGTGGCTGGGGACGGACATCATATAACAAATATTATTGTGTGGGAACGAAATATCATTACGTGGGAGCGAAATATTATTGCGTGGGAGCGAAATATTATTGCGTGGGAACGAAATATCACTACGTGGGAGCGAAATATTATTGCGTGGGAACGAAATATAAATGCATTGGAATGAAATATTGCGTGGGAACGAAATATAAATGCGTTGGAATGAAATATCATTACGTGGGAACGAAATATCATTACGTGGGAACGAAATATAAATGCATTGGAATGAAATATCATTGCGTGGGAACGAAATATCATTGCGTGGGAACGAAATATCATTACATGGGAGCGAAATATTATTGCGTTCGAACGAAATATTATCGCGTGTGAACGAAATGGTTTTACGTCCGAACGCTTTCTTATTGTGTGGTAACTTCATAGTATTTGAAGATGATATCATGTAGGAACGTTGACAGAATTGCTGTACATAGAGGATATTGAATGTTTTCCCGTTGAACATAACATATATTTACATAACGTATACTTGCTAAAAGTCGCCTATGGAGAAGGAAAAAACTATTCGGATAGTGTTTTAGTAACTGATGAAACTACGCGGGTATCGCTGGATGCATGAGAAACTACCAAATAACGGCTTCAGTGATCGGAAATGAGGATGTGTGGAAAAAAAATACTTACAATTATGGACCCAGCAGGATGCATGTTCAAACTGACACAACAACAGTTACATTTAATTCTTAATCAAATATCCCCAAATTAATCTGTCTTTACTTCTGTATACGAGGGAATTTATACTCATTAATTTTGATATAAGTTCTGTACTGTAATTGAATTAAAACTAAATATTCGTACAGTAACACAGTGTTCATACCTAAACTTCTGTGTTAGATTTGAAAGTTCTTTAGTATAAAAATCATGAAACATAAAAAAAATTGTCACTTTATTTTAACGATATTTCCAACATCTAACATTTACTTGTACCCGCAGTAGTCGAATAATTTTCTGTTCAGTCGGAATTTACTACAGCCGTGTAATAATGTTACCGCCAAAAAGCGTTTAATTTGAAGGATGTCCGATACCCGATATATTCAACATCCATTTATCAGTTCAACAGTTAAAAAAATACAATTGTGCATTCTGTTTAAAAGTTATTTATTGTCTATATCTAACTAACTTTGGAACTAGTTATAAGCCATATTAATTTACAATTAGGAGTTCATGGACTACCATACAGTTTGGATGACTCATTTCATAATCAGTGCCTATGACAAGTTCTGTGAACATAACATTCTCTGCCAAACATGTACATCGACGGAAATAATTCGGCTGGAAATGGTGTGCACTTGTTGATAAAAGTTAAGGCTGGAAAAGGTGTACACCGTTAATTCGTCTGTTATCAATAAATGCACACAATTATATGCGTTATAGGCAGAAACCAATTTTCTAAAGTAACAACAAACAACAACTTGTGACAGTGAGCGATGTTTTAGGCTGCAGTCCCGAAATGGTGATGGTGGCGACGGATTGTTTGAAAATCTGGAAAATCAAAATGAGACTAAACATATGTTGAAATGTGAATGGAGTGTGCATTAACCCCGAATTTTACCAATTCCATATTTTCATGTTTGATATTTGTTAAAAATCATAAACACTCAACCAGAGACTTGTATATCACAAGTGAGACTCAACCATGCATCGATTTTATTAGTTGCATGTTCCGACAAGTTGCAAGACTTAATCCGTAATTTACACAAGATGGAATATCGTATGCTCTAGCTTTCTGGCATTTAAAAATTCTGTGTTACTACGCTCGGTGCTTTGATAACTCTAGATCTGTCTCCGATGTTTCACGAATCAACTTGTATTGTGACATTGCCGACATTTATAGATCATGTGACTAAAATTTGGATAGGCCAATCAATGTTACAGATTTTGATCACATGGTCGGCAACCACCACAGTTTACAACATGTCCGACGGAAGGTTACCCACACTGGTTAGTGAGGTGTTTGAATAAGACTGGAGCACATGTTTTCTCGAACGGAAATGGAGCACAATGAATTGTGATCGTGTACAATCTATTCCACAAACCTAAGTATGAAACAGTATTTGGTTGTTTTGTCAGATAGTTAAAATATCACACTTTGAAATAGAGTTTCAGACGCTGTCAGTGTGGTTTGTCACAGGCCGGGCTGAGTGAGTTGTTTACTCGAATGTCCATGTACAGCCGATATACATACCAAAAGAACAATGGTCTTTGTTCTTTTGCCACGTAGTGTTGCTATCATTATGTTTAATTTACATATATGTGTGAGTATGTTTGGTTTAGAATAGCATTTGTGGCTAGTTTTATACGGATTTGGACCGTTGAAAAGTTAATGAGGATGATAATCGCCTCTAACGTTACAGTACTGAAATATGCAGTAGGCTTATAACTGGACGTTATTGTACTGACTGGTATGGTAATTAAGTCCGCCACATGCATTGGTGTGACTATCTATCTAGCTGAGACAAGTATCTATCACTTGTCCGTTTCCATTGATTTTTTTGTTTAAATCCATATAAGTCACTTTTCTTACAATTTCCATCCAATTTTACTGGTTTTCACACAAAAGAATGTTGCCAAATCAAGAATGTATGAAATAAGAAAAAGTACAGACAAAGAATACTGCTATTGACTAGATGAATTGTGTGTGTTTTGTTAAACATTCCTAGTTCAAAATTTCTTGATTATATTTATGGTTAAAATATAATTTGGTTCATGACAATTTTTAGTAAAAAGGGAACAATATATCAATGTCACCCTCAGGTTGGTAAAGTACTGATAGATTCCTACCAGGGAATGGAGGCCCTGAACTGATTCCTACCAGGGAATGAGGCCCTATTAAAGACCCTGTTACATAGATATGGCTGTATATATATATATCAAATTACCGCTCTAACTCAAAATTATGGTAGTTGGAAAGAGACTGAGTAACAAAAAATGTTCCCCTCACATCGTCCTTGATACTTCATGAGTAACATTCACTTTCTCTCTCCACTCCCCTGGAATAAATGTCATGGCAAAATCAAACTACTACGCACAACTAGCTGTTCAGTCAGTGGTGAGAAAAAAACCCTGACCGATCGCTAAGCCATGGGGTGGGAATTCCTAGCTACCTACATCATTACTCCCTCCTTCACAAAGTCTTTGACTTCAGCTACATCAGCTACAACACCCCCGCCCCCTGCCAATGTTTTGTTTTGTTATTGTTTTTAAGGAGGAAGTACTTGTAAAAGATGTAAAGATATTAAATATGTACCAGCACACATCTATACACACTAGGTGTGTAAATCACATGTACAGTTAATAATTTCAATGAAGGAAAACTATTTAATTGAAAACTACATAGTGATTTGAACTGCAGACAGAGCTACATTGATGAGAACATAGCAAATTCTGTGTATTTTTTGTGGTCTTTATTGATTAAGGGGAAAAGCTCTGTGAGGTAGTGTGTGATGCTGCATGACATGTCATTGTGCATGTTCTTATTAATTAATATGCGCTGATGTAGAAGGTATTGATTGAGATCATGTGCTATAAAAATGCTTGGAAGGGTCATAGTTTCTGGGCATTGATGATTGATTCTATTCTATATTTGGTCATGAATATATCCAGATGATAGGAAATATTGGTAAAATTAATGAAATTTTCAGAATAGTGAAGGAATACAGAAGATTGAATAATAAAACATTAACATTCTAGATTAAATTAAATTAAAAAAAAAATGGGATGAAACATGAAGAGCACACAACATTGAGTGAGATGTACATGTATCAGATTGTTATCAAATTCCAGAAATGATGGTGAGTGAGTGATATGCAGGATGTCGGAGTTCCGAGTAGGAGGGCTTTTCTTTACCTCCAAGTTTGACTCTGGCAACCTGTCTCGGGTGGAGAAGGTTTACAAAGATGAGGATGAAGAAGGTGGTGCTGGTAGGTAATCTTTTTCTCCCTGTTGGTGCCATTTATCAATCTTTTTCTCACTGTCCGTGCCATTTATCAATCTTTGTATCCCTGTCAGTGCTATTTATCAATCTTTTTCTCACTGTCCGTGCCATTTATCAACCTGTTGGTGCCATATTTATCAATCTTTTTATCCCTGTCAATGCCATTTACCAATCTTTTTATACCTGTCCGTGCCATTTATCAATCTTTTTCTCCCTGTCAGTGCCATATTTATCCATTTTTTTTATCCCTGTCCGTGTCATTTATCTATCATTTTATCCCTGTCCGTGCCATATTTATCAATCTTTTTCTCCCTGTCCATGCCATTTATCAATCTTTTTATCCATGTCGGTGCCATTTATCAATCTTTTTATTTGTGTCAGTGCCATTTATCAATATCTTTTTATTTGTGTCAGTGCCATTTATCAATCTTTTTCTCCCTGTCAGTGCCAAATTTATCAATCTTTTTATCCCTGTAAGTGCCATTTATCAATATCTTTTTGTTCCTGTCAGTGCCATTTATCAATCTTTTTATCCCTGTCAGTGCCATTTATCAATCTTTGTATCCCTGTCCGTGCCAAATTTATCAATCTTTTTATCCCTGTCAGTGCCATTTATCAATCTTTTTATCCCTGTCTGTGCCATATTTATCAATCTGTTTATCCTTTTCAGTGCCATTTATCAATCTTTTTATCCCTGTCCGTGCCATATTTATCAATCTGTTTATCCTTTTCAGTGCCATTTATCAATCTTTTTTATCCCTGTCAGTGCCATATATCAATCTTTTTCTCCCTGTCCGTGCCATATTTATCAATCTTTTTTATCCCTGTCAGTGCCATATATCAATCTTTTTATCCCTGTCCGTGCCATATTTATCAATCTTTTTCTCCCTGTCAGTGCCATATTTATCAATCTTTTTATCCTTGTCAGTGCCATTTATCAATCTTTTTCTCCCTGTCAGTGCCATATTTATCAATCTTTTTATCCTTGTCAGTGCCATTTATCAATCTTTTTCTCCCTGTCAGTGCCATATTTATCAATCTTTTTATCTTCGTCAGTGCCAATGTAATATTTTCAATAATTGATCGAATGAAAAGCTTTTAGATACTTTTAACATCAGTCTAATTTCAAAAGATTTATCAAACAGATAAAATATTAACTAAGCATTAAGATGACCATGAGTAAGATAAAATATTAACTAAGCATTGAGGTGACCATGAGTAAGATAAAATATTAACTAAGCATTGAGGTGACCATGAGTAAGATAAAATATTAACTAAGCATTGAGGTGACCATGAGTAAGATAAAATATTGACTAAGCATTGAGGTGACCATGAGTAAGATAAAATATTGACTAAGCATTGAGGTGACCATGAGTAAGATAAAATATTAACTAAGCATTAAGATGACCATGAGTAAGATTCTGACAAAATATTTCAGGTGGGTTTTACAGTGAGCCTAAACCAGACTACGAGTTTAACGTATGGACCAAGCCTGATTGTGCAGAAACTGAGTTTGAAAATGGCAACAGGTGACAAATATAAGATTTTGAATTTTCTGATAATTTATTAAATCTGAACTTGGGTGATCTATGATCAGAGTGCCACATACATAACTATAGTTAGTAGGTTACCTATACTGTCTTCATAAAAATAAGAGGGATATCAATTTTACCATTTTCTTTGATTTATCAAGAAACATATCTACATTGCACATTTAACTTGACATACCAACAGCAGTTCAGATTTAAATTGTTAGACAAGTTTAAGATGTTTTCTGATCGGTCCTTTTGGTATCAAATCTGGATAATAACAACAAAATGAAAATAATTAAAAACTAATTAAAATGATATTGTTTTACAGATCTTGGTTCTACTTTGGGATCAGAGGGTGGAATCCCAACAGGCTAATCAAGATCAACATCATGAATCTAAACCGACAGGGCAAACTATACAGCCAAGGACACGCCCCCTTCACCAGGACTCTCCCCGGGAAACCTCGCTGGGACCGTATCAGAGACAAACCAACATATGAAGTATGAATAGATATTATTGCTTTAATCAAGTGTGAGGAAATATCAACTCAAGAGGCATCAATTGGTTTCCATTTACAAACAAGAATCTTTATCAATAGAATACAGTGCCCACAATGTTGCTTTGAATGATTGTTTTTACAATTCTTCTAAATATACATCAACAATTTTATCTTAAATGTTATTGTTATGTATCAATCGCTTATTTCTGAGCAAATTTGATGTTATGTCCACATTACACCATTAGTTTTTAATGCATGTTGACTGACCAGATTTCGCCATGATTATGAAATTGTTGACAACTTTCCATAATACATTATATACGGCAAAGATGATGTCTCTTCTTCAGACAGTAGATGGCCAGTTTATCCTCACCTTCACCTACCGATTCCTTGACCTGAAGGCGGCTACTGCCTACTTTGCATTTTGTTTCCCATGGTCTTATACCGAGACCCAAGAACAGCTTGATCAACTGGACATGAAATTTGCTGATGCCAAAAATCTTACCTCAAAAAGGTAAAATTGTAAAAAGGGTGACAAGAATGCTCACTTAAGTGTACACATCATACTATGTGTGTTAGAGGAGGACATCCTACTATGTATGTTAGAGGAGGACATCCTACTATGTATGTTAGAGGAGGACATCCTACTATGTATGTTAGAGGACATCCTACTATGTATGTTAGAGGAGGACATCCTACTATGTATGTTAGAGGACATCCTACTATGTATGTTAGATGAGGACACTATGTATGTTAGAGGACATCCTACTATGTATGTTAGATGAGGACACTATGTATGTTAGAGGAGGACATCCTACTATGTATGTTAGAGGAGGACATCCTACTATGTATGTTAGAGGAGGACATCCTACTATGTATGTTAGATGAGGACACTATGTATGTTAGAGGACATCCTACTATATATGTTAGAGGAGGACATCCTACTATGTATGTTAGAGGAGGACATCCTACTATGTATGTTAGAGGAGGACATCCTACTATGTATGTTAGATGAGGACACTATGTATGTTAGAGGACATCCTACTATGTATGTTAGAGGAGGACATCCTACTATGTATGTTAGAGGAGGACATCCAACTATGTATGTTAGAGGAGGACATCCTACTGTGTATGTTAGAGGAGGACATCCTACTATGTATGTTAGAGGAGGACATCCTACTATGTATGTTAGAGGAGGACATCCTACTATGTATGTTAGAGGAGGACATCCTACTATGTATGTTAGAGGAGGACATCCTACTATGTATGTTAGAGGAGGACATCCTACTATGTATGTTAGAGGAGGACATCCTACTATGTATGTTAGAGGAGGACATCCTACTATGTATGTTAGAGGAGGACATCCTACTATGTATGTTAGAGGAGGACATCCTACTATGTATGTTAGAGGAGGACACTATGTATGTTAGAGGAGGACATCCTACTATGTATGTTAGAGGAGGACATCCTACTATGTATGTTAGACTCAGGGGCCGCGGTGGCCGAGTGGTTAAGGTGTCCCGACACTTTAATGCTAGCCCTCCACCTCTGGGTTGCGAGTTCGAAACCTACGTGGGGCAGTTGCCAGGTACTGACCGTAGGCCGGTGGTTTTTCTCCGGGTATTCCGGCTTTCCTCCACCTCCAAAACCTGGCACGTCCTTAAATGACCCTGGCTGTTAATAGGACGTTAAACAAAAACAAACCAAACCAAAGTATGTTAGATGAGGACATCCTACTATGTATGTTAGAGGAGGACATCCTGCTATGTATGTTAGAGGAGGACATCCTACTATATATGTTAGACAAGGACATCCTACTGTGTATGTTAGATGAGGACATCATACTATGTATGTTAGAGGAGGACATCCTACTATGTATGTTAGATGAGGACACTATGTATGTTAGAGGAGGACATCCTACTATGTATGTTAGAGGAGGACATCCTACTATGTATGTTAGATGAGGACACTGTATGTTAGAGGAGGACACTATGTATGTTAGATTAGGACACTATGTATGTTAGGACAATAGATTTCAATTGATCCTACACACTGTTGATAGAGATGAATACATTTCAACCTCTCTGAAACCTCAAATAAGGGAGATCTCTTTCATTCCTCACCCAAAGTGAGGGAGAAAGAGCTTGAAAAAAAAAAAAAAAATTTTGCATTTAGGGGAAATTCCACCTGAGTTTGCATAGATGTAAATTACCTCCGGCTATTGATAAATACATTTTTATATTGAAATTTGACAACAATGGTTAGTTTTGAAGAATAATGATGATAAAATGAAAATAGAAAATTGATTTCTTTAAAAAGTGCTATAAGGAATTTTATAGTGTTGCTGTAGTTAGTGAATTATTAATGATATAGTCTCTTGAAATCTGCAACCAATATACAAAAAAAAAAAATACTTTACTGCTCTACTTTGTTAAATTCACTGAAATATTGTATTTTCCCTCATTTTTATGGCAATAATATTCCCAAATACTCCAGATTTGCTTTCCTAATTAACAATTTGCTGTTTTTACTTGGAAAATGTGTTTTAAAGCAAAAAAACTGAAACTTTGAGATTTTTAAATTTCCCCTTTTCAGAACTGATTTTCCCCTATTGTCCAAAAATGATAGTTTGCCCTAAATTCTAGATTAATCCCTGGTGATAAACTCCTGTATGTTTCTGCATATCTTGGTTTTAATGTGGTACGATTGTTAAAAAGTTAAAGGTCAGTGTTACTATAAATAAATATCTTCATCACCTTTGATAGATCTTGATAAGACTTTTATGGTGTGCTTATCTTTAACAAATGGACAAGTTTGACTTTGCTACATGACTGTCAAAACTCAACATAACTGGATTGAAATAAGGGCAGAGGTTTGTGAGCTTTGTTTTCCTTTAGTTATCTTTGATGTAAAAAAAATGATAAAAAGCAATAAATTCATTGTGAGAAAATATGTTGAAGAGATAATTAAAACAATGTTTAATTTTGCAGTAATCCAGACAGCATTTACTACCACAGGGAACTTCTTTGTAAGTCCTTAGACAATCTACGCATAGAGCTAGTCACCATTTCATCTTGCCATGGTATAGTTGATGAGGATGAGCCTCGTTTTGACAGTAATCTCTTCCCAGATAAAGATGTACCAAGACCAAAGAAATTCCGAGGGAAACGGGTAAGAATGGACACCGTGAGTTGTAAAGCTCTAGGTAGGGAGGAGATAAGTAATAGACCAGGTGGTCTTTCTTTTGGTTCTCTTTATAAATGTGTTAAAGTTGCTTGAAACATTTATGAATGATCTGCTGATCGATTATAATGGATGATATTTTTTGTGTATAATTTTAGGTTTAAAACTTTAAAATTGAGAAATTGATATGCAATATTTAATGCCATTTAATTTAAAATTAGTTTAGATTTAAATTGAAACAGGGGATGTAATGTGTCAGATGCATTTTGTTCTCAAGGTCACTGTTACTATTTTTAGAAAATCCTTGTCAGCACTCTAGCGACTTAATTTCTTTGGGGATTTGATATACCTGACAAGTTTGAATTTCAGGGTTGTTGGATTAAGGTCAAAGTAATTATTTTTAGAAAATCCTTTGTGAGCACTCATATATTATGACAGGGACGTGTATTGCTTTATCAATACTCAGTATGCATGCTTGTTGATCTGAAGCATTTTTGGTTGTTTTAGTAAAAAAAGAAAAAAGTAAAGAAATTTTGGTGGATTTTGGAGTTTCCTCAAAATTTATACTAATGCTAAAAAAGTGTAACAGACAAGAAATACAATTGCACATAATTCTTGTTATTTTTGTGTTTTTTGTATAAATTTCTTATTTGTGTTCATGTTCTTGTTGAGGCTGGTGTCCGTGTATTAATTTCTCGTTTGTGTTTGTACAGGTGTACCTGTTGAGAGGTAGAGTCTGGTGTCCGTGTATTAATTTCTCGTTTGTGTTTGTACAGGTGTACCTGTTGAGCAGTAGAGTCCATCCAGGAGAAACTCCAGCCAGTTACGTCTTTAATGGTTTTCTTGACTTGATTTTAAGAGAAAATGACCCACGTGCCAAAGCCCTTCGCAGACAGTTTGTTTTTAAAATGATTCCATTGTTGAATCCTGATGGCGTTCAGAGGGGACATTACAGGACAGATCAGCGAGGTGTGAACCTAAACAGATTATACCTCGACCCAGATATCAACCTCCACCCTTCCATCTATGCATCAAAGAGTATTCTAGTGTATCATCACATCAAAAACAGAATCATTAAGGAAGGAGATAAATTAGACATCAAAATTACTTTCCCAGGGTCAAATGTTGTATCATCTAGTCCGGATATTCCTAAATATTCACCTCGATCTGCCAAAAACTCCAAACTCCCCCCAAAAGTGGGAGACAGTAAAGGTGATATGCAGACAACTGCTGGTGCTAAATCAAAAGGAGATTACAATGCTAACAACAATCACAGTGTTCTAAATGGAGGCCATACTATTGTGGAAAATTCTCTTCAGACCAAAGAAAATTCTTGGGTAACTGAAAACCATGACGGTGGCTTGTTGCCTCCCAAAATGAAAGTAGAAAAGTTAAATCTGGCTGGCCTAGATGGGACTGACACATCCCTGTACGGAGACAATACTATGCCTGCAGATATTTCCATGGATGATCGTGGACGTGTGTCATCTTCCTGCAGTAGTATTCTGAGTAATGCCACGATACAAGACCGGAGAACAGTTGACAGTGAGCTGAGGCTGAGACTGTCAGAGTTAAACATGTCCGACGACAACTGTCGTGGGAAGTTATCACACATGAGTATGTTGACTATGAGTGTGGGATTAAATGACTCGGACAATGACGATCCTAACACAGAACATCTTGGTAATGAAGGCTCAGAGGATGAGGGAGATTTTACACCATCAATGATTTCTCGTACAAACTCTCCACATCTGTCCTCTCCGTGTTTACGAGAAATTCCTCCTCAGGAAAGTGGCATTGCCTTTTATGTAGACTTACACGGACATGCCTCCAAAAGAGGATGCTTCATTTATGGAAATTATTTTGAAAATGAGGATACACAGGTTAGTACACTGCATATAACACAAATGAACTTGAAAATCATGGAAAATTATAAATATATCTGTGTGGTTTGGCTCATCTCGTCAAACTTTTTGTGGTGTAACTTAAGCTTCATTTCAGGAAGCAAAAATCTCAGGGTTGTGATGTAGGCCTAATATGATAGGTACTTAAGCAGAGCTAAATTTTCCTCATGTAAGTGACATTGGCCTAAATAGTCGAGGTATGTTATGATGTTGGTGAGTTTATGGAGCTGTAAATAGTCGAGGTATGTTATGATGTTGGTAAGTTTATGGAGCTGTAAATAGTCGGGGTATACGTATGATATTGGTAAGTTTATGGAGCTGTAAATAGTCGGGGTATGTTATGATGTTGGTAAGTTTATGGAGCTGTAAATAGTCGGGGTATGTTATGATATTGGTAAGTTTATGGAGCTGTAAATAGTCTTGGTATGTATATGATATTGGTAAGTTTATGGAGCTGTAAATAGTCTTGGTATGTTATGATGTTGGTAAGTTTATGGAGCTGTAAATAGTCTTGGTATGTTATGATGTTGGTAAGTTTATGGAGCTGTAAATAGTCTTGGTATGTTATGATGTTGGTAAGTTTATGGAGCTGTAAATAGTCTTGGTATGTTATGATGTTGGTAAGTTTATGGAGCTGTAAATAGTCGGGGTATGTTATGATGTTGGTAAGTTTATGGAGCTGTAAATAGTCGGGCTATGTTATGATATTGGTAAGTTTATGGAGCTGTAAATAGTCGGGGTATGTTATGATATTGGTAAGTTTATGGAGCTGTAAATAGTCGGGGTATGTTATGATGTTGGTAAGTTTATGGAGCTGTAAATAGTCGGGGTATGTTATGATGTTGGTAAGTTTATGGAGCTGTAAATAGTCGGGGTATGTTATGATGTTGGTAAGTTTATGGAGCTGTAAATAGTCGGGGTATGTTATGATATTGGTAAGTTTATGGAGCTGTAAATAGTCGGGGTATACGTATGATATTGGTAAGTTTATGGAGCTGTAAATAGTCGGGGTATGTTATGATGTTGGTAAGTTTATGGAGCTGTAAATAGTCGGGGTATACGTATGATATTGGTAAGTTTATGGAGCTGTAAATAGTCGGGGTATGTTATGATGTTGGTAAGTTTATGGAGCTGTAGATAGTCGGGGTATGTTATGATATTGGTAAGTTTATGGAGCTGTAAATAGTCGGGGTATGTATATGATATTGGTAAGTTTATGGAGCTGTAAATAGTCGGGGTATGTTATGATATTGGTAAGTTTATGGAGCTGTAAATAGTCGGGGTATGTTATGATATTGGTAAGTTTATGGAGCTGTAAATAGTCTTGGTATGTTATGATGTTGGTAAGTTTATGGAGCTGTAAATAGTCGGGCTATGTTATGATATTGGTGAGTTTATGGAGCTGTAAATAGTCGGGGTATGTTATGATGTTGGTAAGTTTATGGAGCTTTAAACAGTCGGGGTATGTTATGATGTTGGTAAGTTTAATTTATGGAGCTTTAAACAGTCGGGGTATGTTATGATGTTGGTAAGTTTATGGAGCTGTAAATAGTCGGGGTATGTTGTGATATTGGTAAGTTTATGGAGCTGTAGATAGTCGGGGTATGTTATGATATTGGTAAGTTTATGGAGCTGTTAATAGTCGGGGTATGTTATGATGTTGGTAAGTTTATGGAGCTGTAAATAGTCGGGCTATGTTATGATATTGGTGAGTTTATGGGGCCGTAAATAGTCTTGGTATGTTATGATGTTGGTAAGTTTATGGAGCTGTATATATATAAACTCATAACAGACTGTCGATAACCTTTCTATCACTTGTATCATCATGGACATTTGAGCATGTTTATGGATCCGGAATGGATAATTGAAACCCTTTTAAAAAATTGTCTGTTTTAAAATT